>NC_139707.1:9490991-9508491 GCF_964188405.1 Protomyctophum parallelum
GCCATCAATAACCTTTTTAAGACCTCGTCAACTCAGGAGAAGAATGCACCTTAAAGGGATATTTCACTTTCAAACATGTTTGGGGTCATTTTAATGAGCTGCTCAGGCTTCTGTGGGAACCCCAGGGCAGTATTTAAGTTGCTTGGTTCATTTGTTTTTTTTATTTGATATTAATTTTACCCTTAAAGTCCAAACTCCATTTTAAACATGATGGATTTGTTGAAATTCTAGTGACTAATATTGTCCTTTTAATACGGAGGCCATGGTTTTCATTTATTTTGTATTTTGTATATTATGGTATATGAATAAGTGAATCAGTGTACCCTAACATAGTTACCGGTATAAGCATATACTGTATATGATAGTAGGGGGTAGACATATATATTGACAGTGCAATGACGCATTTACTGTATAATAATCAGTTCTATATAGGCCTATGGTTGTTGCGAATGCAGGTCGCATTTACTATAGAATCGTGCATTTCCCGTCAGTGTGTTGGTTGGTTGGTTGGTTGGTTGGTCACCCCAGGCAAGCCCCCATATATGGTGGTGCCCAGGTCATCATGACATCACGTAACATCAGCCCCCATATATGGTGCCCTGCAGGTCACCGTGACATCACGTAACATCAGCCCCCATATATGGAGCCCTGCAGGTCACCGTGACATCACGTGACATCAGCTTCCATCTATGGTGCTCAGGTCATCGTGACATCATCAGGGATTGGTATCCCTGATGTCATAGTAAATGCGACCGGCTTTCGCAGTTAAGCCCATACAGTATATGGAGATCTCTGATGTCATCAATATTGGCCAGCAACTCTACATCTGACCTCAAACCTCAAACACTTAGATCTCCATATATGGATATATGTCAGAACCGGTTCTGACATTCCATATGTTGATCCTTCCCCACTCATCCTTCCTCTTCGATGTCTCCCTTTTGCCTTATGCCTGTCCATTCAAACTCTAGACGGGCCCGCCCCAAAGTTATTTATGCAGCCGTGCCCAGCAGCCGGCGAAAACTAAGGCCCGGCCCTACCTGGGTCCTCATCAAACCCTGTACACTCAAGAGAATGTCTCCGCTACCACCCTTAGATCTCCATATACTGTATGGAGCTGACCTGTTCTGACATTCCATATGTTGATCTGACCTCATCAAACCCTGTACACTCAAGACGTGCTCCTTATATGGCCAGTACAGAATTCATTCCATGTTGATCTGACCCCCCCCCCCCCCCCCCCCATGCCAAAGCGCCAGTGCTCGCCCAGCAGTCTGCCGTCATCGAGGCGGATGCGTGCACGCCCTCAGGCGTCTTACTGGTATAAGATAAGGAGTATTTATGGCGTAAGCCATAATATACCATTATATAGTATAGTATTTGGAATACATGTATATTTGTAATTTTTATATTGATATCGTGGCATATGGATGATATTGTACAAGGTTTTGAACATAGTGTCTGATATCATGAATACAATAATAATTAATTCCTGTTGGTAGTAATATGCTATTAATATAGAAGGCAATATAACTTTTATTCTGTCTATACTATGAGGGTGGATTCTGACCATGCTTTTCATTGGGAACAGAACAGAGCTTTCTTTTTTTAGTATTGGCAGAATCAATGTTGGTGTGACTGCACCCGAAGTTGACATTTATATTTAAAAAAACAAATGGGGTTTTGTGATGTTCTGTATATTGTCTGAATCAGCTTCGTTTGCGTTTGCGTTTGTGTTCGTTGCGTTTGCGTTCGGGCTAAAAGGGTGACTTTGAGAGATGTTTCACCGTACAATGTCAAAGTCAATGAGGAGCATATTTTGAATGATACATTTTTAATCATTTCTTGCCCACCTTATATAGGCTATAGTTACATCATCACTTAAGTTAACTACACAACACAAACCTCTACCAAAGTGTGCGTTCTTGCCCTTTAACAGTGACTCTGCGACATTGCAGCTGACCACACTTGGTCATTGTGTATAGCTTTTGTCGCTGCTGTCTTGACCGCAGCATTCCCCTGTCCTCCTGTGTTCTTGACCACAGCATTCCCCTGTCCTCCTGTGTTCTTGACCGCAGCATTCCCCTGTCCTCCTGTGTTCTTGACCGCAGTATTCCCCTGTCCTCCTGTGTTCTTGACCGCAGCATTCCCCTGTCCTCCTGTGTTCTTGACCGCAGCATTCCCCTGTCCTCCTGTGTTCTTGATGACACAGGGATGACCTCTAAGTGAAATCCTTAACATCGCTGCTGTGTATTGGACCGAACCTGCGCCTGTCCCAGCCTGTCCCACCGCATCCCACAAATGATCTGTCTTTGATTGGTGATGAAAAGACAGTTTAGGCAGACATATCTGCCTGTCTGCTCGAGGACGTGTAGCGCCAGAGAAGGACACAGACCTAGACGACAGATAAGCAGAGAGAAACACACACACACACACACACACACACACACACACACACACACACACACACACACACACACACACACACACACACACACACACACACACACACACACACTGAACACTTCAGAAGTGTCTGCATCCCATTCACTTCTATATGCTATGGGAGGAAGAGGTCGGAGTGTCCAGTGTTTTGACCTCTCATGGTTTGGACGTGACACTTTCAAAGCATCTGAAGTGTGGAGTCAACATCAGTGAACTTTGACCGGCCGTCGACCAATAGCAGAGCCGTCGTTGACCCCACTTGGCAGCCATTTTGCTTTCAACTTTGTTTCGGTGAGTCTCGTTTGGCCAAGTCATAGACTGTGGTGTATGTGGAAGTGCTGTTTACGCCTGTGTGTTGTGGCTGTGATTCGTCACTGACTATACATTTTCCACCCAGCTTTGTGGGGGTGTCACAGTTTCCCTTTCCGTCATGATGTGATGGACCGATCGCAGAGCGCCCACGCCACGCAACATGCCCAGCACGGACAAATCCCGGTCAGTGGGCAAAAACACATCGCTGTCTATGCCTTCGTTCAAAATGTATGGTTTGTGTGTGTCTCACTCGGACACACGCTATTCATGGAGGAACAACAGCAACACGGACCGTGTGGCGCTAAAATCCGTCCTTCATCAGACCAGTGTGTGTCCAGTGGAAACCTCGTATGAATCTGATCTCAGGTCAGAATGGGTTAAAATCCTAAAGGACGCCAACCCTACCAGCCACTCCAATATACAAGTCAAACTACACACAAAATGTCCTCTGCGGGATCAAATGGGTCTAATTGTATTATAATTAGTATCATGTTATTATATTTTCATTGGCCACAATCCGCAAGACAACATGGGAAACAGATGCGCCTGACCGACGCCTCGGCATGCGTTGGCTACAGCTCTTCTGACGCAGATGGCTGACCATACCCGATTACCCCTACACACACACATTTAAGTTAATTTATCAATTCATAGCTCGGAGAGTGTTACATCATGGTTGCATTTGCAGTTAAAATCACTGACACTCGGGATTTCACAGATAGCGCAGGATCCTCTGCTTGCTTGATCATGTTTAAGGGAGTTTGTGTGTGTGTGTGTGTGTGTGTGTGTGTGTGTGTGTGTGTGTGTGTGTGTGTGTGTGTGTGTGTGTGTGCGTGTGCGTGTGCGTGTGCGTGTGCGTGTGTGACCAGACTGACCACACTATAGCAGATGTAACTGACCAACTGACAGGCTTAGACTGTCTGTGTATTTGAGGTCTGTCAGTATTGCTTTTTCTACTTTTGTGCGTGCGTGTGTACGTGGGAGCGTGCATGCGTGTGTGTGTGTGTGTGCGTGTTTGTTAGGAGACATTTTCCTGAGAATTGGAAAGACTGATCAGCAGGCTGCCCTGCAGAGGTGATTAACTTTCAGGTTAGCGTCGAGAAGGTCAAACGTTAAAGTTATGGCCGGAGAAGGTCAAAACGGAGATCTGACGGCAGATTTTCATAACCAATAAGCTGCCTTGATGTGAAATGTTGGTTTCAAAGGGTCACATCAAGTTCATAACTGACAGAAAGTAATTGTACATCAAAGGAGCATTTTGTTAAAAATTTCAAAGATCTTCCAACCAAATGGATTTGGTAACGGTTATATTTGTATGACTCTGAGTTAAATGAAAAGTGCTGTGATTATTATTTTATGAAATATTTTGGTTAAAATAAGTGTTAAATATACAGTAGCTCTATAGCCCAATATTGAACTTTTTGTTGTAACTAAAACAATACAGCCCTTTTTCCACTCAGGATATGACGGTGCAGATCAGAAGGAGTTTATTTTCTTGCATGTGTGTCTCTGGATTCTTCTGACTACACATACGTCATGTCCTAGTATGAGCAAGGGGATCAACGTCACGTTAATCCCTCATTTCCCTTGTCTGACCCGGCAAAAACTCAGACGTGTGTCTCAAAGAATATTATTATTGGCAGAATTGTGGAAAGTTTAGAATATTTGTTTAAATTTTTCACAAGATCAGTGGTTGATCAATTATCTCCATTGCAATACTTGGCCTTACATTCACCTTACAATACTTAGCTTACATTCTGAACTTTCAAAATCTGAAAAAAATCTGAAAAAAGCCCTAAAGCACTGTACTTGGTCACATAATTATGTTCCGCGTGAAAGCTTATGTTCCGGCACACTGCCAGACTCGGACTACCGGCCCAGGTGCCTGGACCGCTGAGCCACGGCCCAGGCCGAAAGCTATGTTTTTTTCAACCGGGTGAAGGAATGGCAGATTCGGCCGAGCCCCGAACTACCCGCATGTGTGTCTCAAAGAATGTGTTGTGTTGGGTTGGGTTGTGTTGTGTTGGGTTGGGTTGAGCCAGTGACGACTAGCTACGACTACCCCACAATCTCCACATTGACCGCACAATTGTTTAGACGTGTGCCTTTTCTTTTCCTCCACCTGAGTCCCCGCAATTCCACTGCAAGCTCCATGTCACCCCAACCTCTCTCTGTCTGTCTGTCTGTCTGTGTGTGTGTGTGTGTGTGTGTGTGTGTGTGTGTGTGTGTGTGTGTGTGTGTGTGTGTGTGTGTGTGTGTGTGTGTGTGTGTGTGTGTGTGTGTGTGTGTGTGTGTGTGTGTGTGTGTGTGTGTGTGTGTGTGTGTGTGTGTGTGTGTGTGTGTGTGTGTGTGTGTGTGTGTGTGTGTGTGTGTGTGTGTGTTTTCTCTTCAAAGTCTGCATGTCTCCTCCGCTCTTCGACCCAAGCCTGATTATGTCCTGGCTGGGTCCTTCTCCTGCCACAATGTTTAGACAAAGCTGAAGACAGAGAGACGTGCAGACTGTGGCCGGCCGCCTCTCCCCTCTAACTTACTACGAGACTGTTTGTCTCAGGGGGGATTTAAAGTCTCCATCCTTAAAAAAGAAAGAATGCGACCGGTCGGCCCCTGCTGCCATTGAAGTCCCAAACAGTGGGTGGTGGACACCATATTCTTTTGGTATTCACCAGGCATTTGATATAAGCAGTAACATTTGGATTTCTTTGTGTTCTTAAAAGCTATTGTTTTGATTTTATGTAGACAAACTTGTCCTTTTAAAGTTTTACGGAACAATAGTGTTCACACAATTAAATAATAAATAAAATAACAAAAACAAAACAAAACACAAATACACGCCCACCCTAAAAAAGTACAATAATCTATAGCTCTACATTAGCACAGATCAGTTGAAACAGTACAAAGACAGTTGTGTAGACAGAAGTGTTCTGAAGCTGTTTGCAGGTTTGAACTTGCGTGACTTAAAAAAGAAACACCAAAACAAAATAGCATAAGAAGGGAAATACACTCGAACAAAATGCCCCCAAAACCTCACTTTCCATCCCCAGATCATCTCTCCCAGAATTTATACGGCTATACCTCAAACCTACATGGTCAGAAAAGCCTCTGGATTGCAGCGTTCAGGCTCTCTAGTCTACGGGACGGGGAAGAAGTGTAATTTGGGCAGCCGACGTGGAAGTCATATTTCCTCGCGTGTGAGCGAGTGAGCGAGTGAGCCAGCGTGCGTGCGTGGGTGCGTGCGTGGGGTGTTCCCAAGGAGGTGGATGCTGTTTTGGATCACAGCGTCTCTCCCTCTCTACCCAGAGTGGCTCCATCATCCATCATCCCTCGCTCCATCCGTCTGTCCATCCATCCATCCATCCATCCATCATCCATCCTTACACCGCAACCTCAGAAGCTCTCGTCGCCTCCCTGATGCCAGCGTGACCTCCCCACAGCAGTGGTGGAAAGTATACTGTACTTTCGAGTACTTTCGAGTACTTTGACGTACTTTTGAGTACGTCAAATTTGCAGTACTTTTACTTCTTCTCCACTACATTACACTACAGAGGCAAATATTGGTACTTTTACTCCACTACAATTATTCGACAGTTTGAGCAATTGGGAAAGTGATATTACTTTTCTGCGTTCACTCAGCAGAAGTCTTGCTCAGATGGCTTTTTTTTGTATTATCAAAGTTTCTTTATTAATATTTTCAAGTCACATATGAGTCAAACATAACATACAAAAATGAGTATTTTACCCATCAGAGTTCCCGCTCCGAAAGAGCCACAACCCCGGTATCTTGTACCATTAACAAAGTTTACATATTAAAAAAATATAAGGAATTAATGAAATATTAGACGCAATACACAAACAAATATTAATAATGATAATAATAATAATAATAATAAGGGGTGACACAGGGTGACAAAACCCCTGTGGTTTGATTGACATTGACAAAAATGCATATAAATGAACATATTTGTACATATCTGTCAAAAGGATAAAACACAAAGAACCATGCGATGAGCATTATTTGCATTGTGCTCCTTTATCCACTTAAAATCCTAGAATACAGTACATTGGCCCTGTATACTTGATTGACCGGAGTCCCCCAGGGCTCTATACTAGGCCTCCTCCGTTTCCCCTCTACACCAGATCTTTTAGCTGATATTAATCTAGCCTATAAAGTTGCGTTACGGTGCAGTGTTTGCTTGCTGACTGTTTGTCCGTCGCCAGAATAGGGAGGGACGCTATGGGCCGGGGTTATAAAGTATGTATTATATATGACGCTGTATGTGGATAATGTAAGCAGTTCAAGGTTGTCTTTATTTGTCTCCCTTGGGAGAAATTTGTCTTGGAGACAGAGTCACAGCTGCATACAAATAACAGACACATTCACATACGAAAACATACACAAAACAGAGATATTGTACACATTCCCTTGATAAAGTGCAACTCGTCAATAAAGTACTTTTGGAAATCCCTGAATCTCCGAGTCAATAAAGTGCATTCGGCAATCTCTGATTGAGCATTTTGATTGACAGGGGAACAAAAGAGTGTTTAAATCTATTATACACATACCGTGGAGTTCTATATCTCCTATAACGGATGGCATTATAGCTCGTACTCTCGGTACAACACATGCAAGGGGTCAGATACAATATTCCGAGCTTGTCTCAACACTAGTTGTTCAAAGATGGCCTGGGGAGTGATGGGGGGGGGGGGGGGGGTGGACATGCCCATGTCCAGCTGGAGCTGGAGCTGGAGCTGTACGGTATGTTTGTTGGAATAATAATAATAATATTAATATGAGACTCTGGCTTTCTACAGTATAGTGTTTGTGTGAATGTGTGTACAGTACAGTATGTGTGTGCATTCACACATCAAGGATCAAGAAACTCCAAGAGAGGTTTATTTGTACTGTAGCAACAAAGACATTGATGCTCTCAACCCATTCCCTTCCCGGTTCAGGTTCTTCCAACAGTGTGACAGCTAGGTCAGGCATGACAGAGACATTGCATTTCAGATGACACACTTCAAAAACAAAATGCCAGATGATTATTCACAGAGACACATGCATATTTCTGTCTGTTTGTCTCTCTGTCTGTCTGTCTGTCTGTCTGTCTGTCTGTCTGTCTGTCTGTCTGTCTCTGTCTCTGTCTCTGTCTCTGTCTCTGTCTCTGTCTCTGTCTCTGTCTCTGTCTCTGTCTCTGTCTCTGTCTCTGTCTCTGTCTCTGTCTCTGTCTCTCTCTCTCTCTCTCTCTCTCTCTCTCTCTCTCTCTCTTGGAAAATCCCTGTCTCTCCCTGTTTACTGAACCTGAGGTCGAAGGGGATTTTTGTTGTTCAGCACAGTGGTTCTCAAAGTGTGGTCTGGGGACCCCCAGTGGTCCTCGAGAGGTGGTTCCCGGCATCTCCGACTAAATTGATGATTGGAACCAAATGGGATTTCACAGATCTGTAACTCTAGGAATGTGTGAATGGAACCATTGGACCTGTCACACTTTTGAAAAACCTGAACCACTCACTTTGCAACCATGCAACAGTTGGTTCTAGAGAGAGAAGCCAAAACTGACATTACACACACATGAGTATCTCATTAGTAGCTACAAATAATCCCCTCTTGGAATTTCTTGATCTTTGATTTGTGAATGCACACACAACACAAACACTGTAGAAAGCTGTAGTGTCCTATTTATACAGTACAGTATGTACAAGATGTGTGAGTTGCTGTGATAGGAGAAGGATATCAAATGGAACAAAACCACCCTAAAGACTAATCATTGTGTATATCCCTGCACTATACCTGCCTCGAGTGATCTTGGTACATAGAAATTGATCTATTGAAGATTCTGACTTTCAAATGTACAACATTTTTGTTTTGATTGTATTGCTGTATTGTTGTATTGTGCTTATTCTGCTTTGGCAATGTAAACGAATGTTTTCTCATGCCAATAAAGCCCTTTGAATTGAATGTGTAGCAGAGTGGCTCAAAACCTCAGCCTGATTCCCTTTGGCTTAGTGGTTAAGGCTTTCCACATAGGAGACCTGGGTTCGAATTACAGTTACATACTGTATGCATATGAGTTATGGGGTATGTGGCCTAATCATGCATACCAAACTAGAGGACTTTGAAATGAAAAGGTTTGAGGACCACTGCTTTGATCCCACCATCAGCCAGTCAGGTGTAAGGAGCAACATGACCTCTACAGGTCTAGGGGCTGCTAGCATGCAGGGGTTTACCACTTTGTTGTAGTCATGTTTGCTTATCGGAGAGGAGTGATGTGTTGTTCTTGCCATAAAGCTGCCCAGGGCAATAACTGCACCAACTGCTGAATTTATTGTTGTCACAACCGGGGCCTCCTCAAATGACTGAGTGGAAAATTGCGGATAGAAGACGACCATGGCAACAGTGGCGGCCGTGGTCAGCGCATTGGCAGTCCCAACCACAACAGACTGACGGACACGCCCCGACATTGTCTTGTTTTGCTTTGTATCCATCGAGACAGACAGACAGACAGACAGACAGACAGACAGACAGGCTTCAATGTAACTCTTGAGAGCAAAAAGGGGAAAAGAAACGTCTTCTCTTCACCCTTAAAACAAGGACACGTGAAGAAGAGTAATTTCAGCTCGGCAACAAATGTGACTTGGCATCGCCGGTCTGCGCTGAAAGGATGATTTAGCCACAGAGTGAAGGAATGTACCATTTTCGCATCAACAGTCAAGGGCTCTTCCTTCAGACAAAAGCCAAGCGTATTCCCCTTCTGATATTTCATGCAAACTTGTGAGGTGATCAAAGGCGCGGGGCACGGGGCTATCTGGGGCCTTATCAGCAGGGCCGCCTGCCTGCCACCCTCTGAGAGACAGATAAACAGCGACAGTCACCGCATACCGTTCTGTTTGTATATAGGTGACACATTGACCTACAGTGAGCAATTAAACACGTCCTCACCTGTGTGCGCACGTGACACGCGTGCGCGCGCGTGTGTGTGTGTGTGTGTGTGTGTGTGTGTGTGTGTGTGTGTGTGTGTGTGCGAGAGATAGTGAGAGTGAGAGAGAGATGGAGACTGTGAGAGGGGCTGCCACTTTGGGGATGGGTGGGGGGTTTGGAAAACTTGCAGTTGAATTTCAAACTTACGAAATTTCGTGTTTCAAAAACATGGGCCTCTTGTAGACTAACAGAGGGATACTGACTGAGGAATTCTTTCTTTTCTCTCTCTCTCTCTCTCTACGCAAACACAGACCCACCCAACTGGGCAGTGCTGCTATACAGTGAGGCATACTGTAAGTATTTGCTGAGCTATAATGTGTCATGCGTCATGCCTATATGTAAAAAAACACTTAAAGAATTCCTCTCCGCGAGACCTGTTATTCTTGGCAGCGTGCGGCGCATTCCTACACCTGGCCCAGTGCTCTTGGAAAACAGCTTTCCTGTAGCGCGAGAACAGTAACGCTTCTATATTGCTCCACTTCTCCAGAGCGCGTAGGACGTTGGTTCTCGACGTGGGGCCTGGGGACCCCCGGGGTGTTGTTTTGAGGGGCGGTCCCCAGGCGGTCCCCATGCAAAAGTGGGTCTGTAACTCGGGTCTGGGTTCACAGTCGCCAAACCTTATTGGCTCAGGTCACTCCTGTAAATACGTTTTTTTTTTCATCCACGGACGGCACCCCTTAAATACATTGTGTGACTTTTTGTCATAATAATGGTACATAAATTTGAAAATCTTTCCCCATATAGATACAGTATATCACGGGGAAAACTGGAGAGAATGTTTGTTTCCATTAGGACTGAAAAAGACTTGGCATTTAGCCACTTAAACCCCAGCATCCCTATTCTGGGGGGACGACATTCACAATGGGAGATCTACAAGCTCACAATGCGTTACAACATGACGCATTGTGAGCTTGTAAATATGCTATTTTTGGTGAAGAGACTGTACTGTATAGGCCATGGGTTCCCAAAGTGGTGTTCGGGGACCCCCAGGGGTCCTTGAGGGAGTTCCAGGGGGACCCAAGCTTGTTAGGAACCAAATGGACCCTTATGGGTCTGTAACTTGGAGAGTGTACAAATTCCATTTGTACACTCTCTCAGAGTTAAATTAACATTGATTTTACAATATTGGCGTCCTAGAGATAAAAATGCCATTAAACATAGGGGTCCGTGGCCTAATGCATGTCCAACTGCTGGTGCTTGAAATTAAAATGGTTGAGAATCACTGCTAGAGCTGTAATAATCTTCTCTTAAAGGACCTATAACATAAAATTCAACTTTTTCAATTTCTTTTGTGTTTTTGCGGCTCCCATGTGTGTTTTCTATCCCCACAAATAACCAATTTTGAACAATCAGGCCTTCATGTCATATGGGTGTTTTAATGGAAATTGCTCTCAGAAACAGCTCGACTGATTTTGGCCTCATCGTGATGTCATCAATGTCACCCTACTTTGTATAATTCCTCCTTTTCTTCAGTCTTCAGTTGCAAATTTGCATTTCCACTTTGTTTACAATGTCCACCATTGTTGATTTTCCAAGCTGGCATGGAATGGAAACAAGCCTGGTTTTATCTAGCATGAGTATTATAATGACTCAAATATTAAATAATCTGCATATCAGCACCCTCTCCACCTCAGGAAAGTGTGGTACTGCAGCTAAAACTGCTTTCAAAGTCCAGAAAGAAATGACAAGGCCTGGTTATATCAGTGGTGATTGAGGCTCAAACCATTAGAAATAACTTTGAGGGACATAGACAATATGATTATTAAATATTAAAAGCAGTTTTAAAATGCATGTTATTTGCACTTTAAGGGGGGTCCCTGCATGGCATATATTTTCAAATGGGGTCTGTGGGCTAATTAGTGTCAATTTGGGGGTCCTTGACATGAACAAGTTTAGGAACCATGCTGTATGGCTGTTGCTTTGTGGCTTAATGGAGACAGGTTGTCAATGTGGCGTCTGGGGAGTGGTGACCCAGGGGTCCTTCAGGCCAAGGGTGTCACTCTGCACAGGGTATATCCAGCCAAATGAGGAGTAGTTTATTCCGCACTATATAATTCAATTCACTTGAAAAAAATGTTCTGACATTTGCATTATTTCATTTAATTCAAGCCGGAACATATCTGTCATAATCAGAATCATTTGACATAATTATGGCCTCAATTTGGGTGTCCATGACAACATTCCCTTTCCTTTTCTTTCCTTTCCTTTTTTCATGAAGATAATAAATGGATATACTCTCTGCTGATTGGCTGAAATTGGTAACACTAAAGAGATGGGGATATGAGTTTAATAACTTTTGTCCACACAAACATCAACCACGAAATATCACCTTTAGCCAGGCCTACATTAATATTAACAGAGCTTGCTTAGATCGGATCCCTGAGCTTAGATCGAATCCCCCCCCCCCCCCCCCCCCCCACACACACACACACACACACACACACACACACACACACAACAACAGCAGAACGCGCCCGTGGTCTTTCGTCATCCAAACGCATGCATGGTTGGAACAGCCGAGGCAGACTCAAGTGGCTCAGCCTCAGTGAGTCAGTTTAGTTCAGTCGAGACAGGAGAGCAGTGGAGACGCACGGAGCTCTGAGTGGCTCTGCTCGGCTGCATGCCGCCGTGCTTGGAGTCCCAAATATTCAGTCCTTCATCCAGCTGTCTCTCTCTCTATCTCTCTGAGCGCTCAGTGTGCGTCGTGTGAGATGCAGGGTTCTCCCGGACCGTCTTCTCCACTGGTGTTTTTAAGCGCTTCTTCTTCTCGTCGGACACCCATGGATAACTTTGGAACTATAATGGGACTATAGTGGGAATATAATTGCCTCGCTTTGTTGTTGGTACTTTGGCCCGAGTGGATCTATTATTATAGAAGTCTTGTCTTGATGGAAACCATGTCGCCGCAACAGGCAACGATCGGGCAGCAGCAGCAGCAGCAGAATAGACCCGGGTCCGAGTCTCTGACGGCGGGGAGCAAAGTCAGCGCTGCTGCTCCACCACCACCAGAGAACAAGAAGGTAGTCTGGCTGTTATTAACTATACACGAAATGAAAATGTTCTTTACGTTGTCGTTCTTCTCTCTGAACACTGCTCCGATTCCAACAAGCTGTTTTTAATATGGTAATTAACGTCTGAGCTGTTTGGGTGATTAATTTGACAATGCTTTAACGGCTATATCCCTATATTTATTGATTATTTAATAGATTTTTGAGTGCATGTTGTCATCTGAGATTCCAGCATGTGGTTCTGTTTTGCGTTCTAGCTATTCCCAATTTCCCAGAAATTTGCCTCGTAGGCTATGGTCTACTTTTTGACTGAATACAGCACTGATTGTGCCCCAAACTGCTCGGGAATCAGCAGTCTATATATCTTTTTTAGCAGTTGCATATAGCTATTGCCAGTCAAAAAAGTACTAGGCAAGCTAATATGTATTATTATTTACCAATTAAGCCTATAGGGGAATGGTGAGGATTGTCCTTATTTTAGGGTTATTCAGCTATTGTGTTGTTATTGCTTACACAGAGAGCAATTTCTGGATCACTATAGGCTAAGCTGAATCCTATTATTTAAATTGATTAGGTTCTAAATCTAAACCTAATCATGTTGGAGTCTTAGAGACAAAGCAGATAAGGTGTTGATGACACAGTGTGCTCTAATCAGTGTCTCAGTAGAACTATAGAACAGCCTCATTCATTCCATCGAGAGTCACTTTCCACAAAGAACTGATCTACATAACGAGTTGTTAGTTACCTTCAATCATAGCATATCTGTTCTGTTTTTTTGAAGAAGCCACCCTCACGAGTAGTAGGCCTATAAAGGCTACAAATGAGATTTTCATTAATTAATTCTTTGTGCCACCCTGCCAGTCTGCCAACAGCATGCACGCTGCGAAACAGACGCGCTTATATTATGGAGTGATGTTGCGCCTGCACATTATCACATTACTGCTCACATTACACTGACTCCTTTAGACTTTAGCCTGTGAAGTTTAATCTATTTTCACAGTGATTATAGTAAATGCGGACAGGCTAAACGCTTCTAAGGCTAAACGGCGGTTTGTATGATGCGCACGCACGCGTGCGCACGCACACACACACACACACACACACACACACACACACTGCGCTATATTTGTACAGTGTGAATGCCATGTCCTGGTAATCAGAGGAGGCGTTTTATATAAATCAATTAGCTCTGACTGGTCCGTAGTGTTAGAAAGAGAAGAGAGCTCCATGATCCTTTAACGCTATGGACCGACCAGAGAGCTGGACATCAAATCTGATCTGTTATTATCTGAGGCGCTGAAATTCTAGTAAACAGCGCCCTCCTCCCGGTGGTGTTTTAATGTGCAACTGCACCCTACAACTAACATTATTTGCCCATCATGAATGACAGGACATCTGACTTTGGCTCAAGTGTGGTGGAGTCAAAAACAGAACATGTTCAACGGTGCACCTTCAGACCCCCTCAAGTCCATGCACATTCTGTCAGTGGAAATTGCGCAACAGACCGAGTTCTGCTTTCACAAAGCAGTGTTAAGTTGAGTATAGCTATTATAGTTTCTGGAGTATTTCACAATATCTGGGAAGCAGTCAAGCCTGTCAGCGTTTTGATGGTGGGTTCTTTGCACATAGCTTTAACTACAGGACAAGCCTTGTCTCTGTGAATGTAAATAGTGGCGTAGGCCAAGAATTTACATTGAAATGTTGAACATCCACATGCCACATCCTGTTCCCTTCTTGGATAACAATCTGTGTGATGTATGTCATGATGTTGCTTAGGCCTATACTGTATATGTGTTGGAGCTCTAAAAGCTATACCATGAGTTTATATAGTTACTGTAGCTTACTGTATATGTGTTGGAGCTCTAAAAGCTATACCATGAGTTTATATAGTTACTGTAGCTTACTGTATATGTGTTGGAGCTCTAAAAGCTATACCATGAGTTTATATAGTTACTGTAGCTTACTGTATAATTATGTGTTGGAGCTCTAAAAGCTATACCATGAGTTTATATAGTCACTGTAGCTTGAGATGATCTGTAGATTAGCCCCCTCCCTCCCTCCCGACCCCCGATATACATTGACTGCTACAATGACGTTGATGATAGAGACAATAATAATAAATAAATACTGAAAACAGAACCATTAGGGAAGGTGTATGCATGTGTACATACTATGTGTACTATGTAAACTCTTCATTTCCATTTTGGTTGAGAACCCTGGATTAGCCCATTTAGGCATGATGTCGAAATTTTAATTTATGTTTCTGTCAGTGGTGTTCAATATTTCATGTCAAGGACCCCCAGAATTATGTGTATTTGGCCGCCAACCCAAATGTGAAAATATGTTGTTTCGGGGACCCCGCCTCCGTTAAAATCGTTCGCTCTCAAAGAATATATATATTAAAAGATTTGAGCGAGGCACATTTTCACGATTAAAAAAAGAAATAGCAGACTTACAAGCTCGTAGCGCGGCACTCGGTGCTGCGCACATTTTAACTTTTTAAGGATTCAAATTCATAAGTAGCAAATGTAGCAGATCTACGAGCTCAAAACATGTCACTCTGCACGGCGTTTCACGCTTGCACATATGCTACTTTTGATGCGTTTGTGTTTGCGATCAAGCAGACTGACTGACTGACTGACTGACTGACTAACTTGATTTACTTTACATTACAGAGGAAAGGAATGTGTTTACTTCTGGGTCACGTTGAAATGAGGTTACGAACGGACGCTATATTTGATTTCTGTCACATCTTTCTTTTTTCTGCCCCCCCCCCCCCTTTCCAGATTGAATGAACGTACTGTATAGTATGAGCACCAGTCTCTTTTTTTCCTTCTGCCTCACGTGGTTTTGGCGGTATGGTGTAAATAGATTAGGTTTGGAATGGAATGACTGCGGTGACCATAGGGGATGCCTGACATACCACAGAGACCAAGACTATGCTTCAGTTCTGCTATAGCAGTCGATTCTGAAAACATTGTCATGTCAAGGACCCCCTCAAATTGATATGTATTTGGAGTAAAAGACAATGGGTGGGTTTGTTAATATGGGGTTCCTTGTGCCAAAGAATGAAAGAATGAAAAAAAGCTTGTGAAGCTCTTATCGTCATACATCAACATACATCCCATTCCGTGCTCAGCCAATCAAATCATCTGAAATTTTTGGTATACACAGAAACACACAAAGCTGGACATATAGGAGGCCCTCAAAAAATAAAGAAAGACTTATTTGTGTTCTTTCAAATTTTTCAAATCTTTCAAATTCATTCCCAATGTTTTGCACATTTTGTTCAAGATGTTTTGAAAACTGCACATCTATAAAGCTCACAACACGTGGTATCTCGACGCCTTGTGAACCCGTAGGCTAGGGTTCCCCAATTAATTTTCCTCAAGGGCCATATTTTGACTAGCGTACCAGGCTGGGGGCCGAGTCTGCACGCGCGAGGTCGAGGTCTTGCCCTGAAAATTCATTTTCAGGGCAAGACCCCATTTGAAAAGGATGCCCAGTTTGACATGCATAGGCTACTGACCCCCATTTAATGCCATTTATATCTGGGACCCTTAAAAAAAAAGAAAAGAAAATAACTTTTTTCTTTTTTTTTTCTTCTTTCATGGGCCACAAGGGGGCGCTCTGTGGGCCGCAAATGGCCCGCGGGCCGCCTATTGGGGTACCCTGGCGTAGGCGGTCGATGAATAGGGTTAACGGTGACGTGGTGGAGCTGATTTGGTTGCTTTGAGAGAAAACCACTGTGCTATAGGATGGGCCATTCCCATTCATTGACCTGAAAGTTTATCTTATCTTTACAGAGCTTCCCCTCTTAACGTCTGTTAATCTTATTATACAATACTTTTTTTCTCCATCTGGTGCCCCTCTTCTGCTTTTATTCAACTGCTCTCTGATCCTCTCTTTTACACGCACACGCACGCACACAGAGTAGACACGCACGCATGTATGCATGCATGCATGCACGTACACACGTTGACCCGTCTCATCTCCTATTTGTCCCTCTCTGTGTGCAGAAGATGAAGACCCTGGCCCAGCGGAGACAGTCTGCACCCTCCCTGGTCATCAGTAAAGCACTTACCAAGACCAGAAGCATGTCCAGGTAACCATGATGAACTTTATATGCATCACGTTGTGCTCTGCTGCTCTTCACTGTCATGTGCAGCTGCAGTGGCATGCACAGATAGACACTAGGGGGTGCTAGTATAGAGATACTTTTACTTATAGACTTGATAATTTAAATATATGAAAGTGAAAATGAAATGAAAACAAAAAAACAAAGGAAAAATACAAAACCATAATAATGGTCTTGACTTTGACTTTGTAACCACAATAATAACCCTGGTTCCGGGCTGCTTGGAGCCTGTGTCGCATTTCATGCTCTGCTCGTTTTAAGGAAATTGTTCCTCGTTGTCTCCACTGTGTCTTCAGCATAACTAACCACATCATTCAATAAAAGATGCTGTAAAAAAACAATTAGCTAATACAATAAATCACTGGTTCTGGGCCCGGGGCCCCCACTGGTGTCCTTGAGACGGTTCCAGAGGGGAACATTACGAGCGGTTTAAAACACTTAAGCAATATTTAATGTTTTGGGAGCTTGCTAAGCTAGACAAATCTTTTCATAGGGGGCCCCTGGCTCAAAATCCTTTCAAATGACAGCCAAACAAACAAACACACATCAATGTTGGAGGTCCTTTGACATGAAAATGTTTGAGACTGACAACCACTGCTGTACAAGAACCGTGCCTCCTCTTACAAC
>NC_139707.1:9513491-9518491 GCF_964188405.1 Protomyctophum parallelum
AAGATTACTAGTGGAGTGATGGAGCCCTCACCCCCTCCCTCCCTCCCTCAGCAGGTCACATGCTGCTGTTGTGCACGTGGCAGAAATCTCTGAGCGATGTACGAGAGATCCGCGAGCGCCGCGAGCTATTTTCGGTGTGTGACATCTTTGTCCAACTGTACACCGAGCATCAGAGAGAGATGAATATGGGTGTGTGTGTGAGTGCTCGCATGCATGCATGAGTGAGTATGTGTGATCTAGGCCTTTTATCTCACTGTCAAGCGTAAACAGGAAAGGATGGAGCTTCCAAACGATTTCCGCTTCCTCTCTAGAAACTCCCCACTCTTTCCATCAGCCAGGAGGACACATCCACCTCCGAATGTCACATAGTATCACCAGCCAGGAGGACACATCCACCTCCCAATGTCACATAGTATCACCAGCCAGGAGGACACATCCACCTCCCAATGTCACATAGTATCACCAGCCAGGAGGACACATCCACCTCCCAATGTCACATAGTATCACCAGCCAGGAGGACACATCCACCTCCCAATGTCACATAGTATCACCAGCCAGGAGGACACATCCACCTCCCAATGTCACATAGTATCACCAGCCAGGAGGACACATCCACCTCCCAATGTCACAATAGTATCACCAGCCAGGAGGACACATCCACCTCCCAATGTCACATAGTATCACCAGCCAGGAGGACACATCCATCTGCCAATGTCACATAGGGTGCGTTCGGAAATGCGCACCGGGAGCGCACTCGCCTATTAGTTTGCATTGCGCGGTGCACTCAGTGCAACTATTTTCAAACGCGCCCGTAGTATCACCAGCCAGGAGAACACAGGACCTTAGTCGAGTTAGTGTCGAAGTGTCCTTGAGCAAGACGCTGAACCCCTAAATGCGCAGGTTGGTGCCTTGAGTTTCCTCCGCCATCTGTGTGTGTGTGTGTGTGTGTGTGTGTGTGTGTGTGTGTGTGTGTGTGTGTGTGTGTGTGTGTGTGTGTGTGTGTGTGTGTGTGTGTGTGTAATGCACAATCTACAGTATGTGAAGCGCATTTTCGTCAGATGGATGGATTCAAGTAATACAGTTCGTTAAATAGTCACGTCATTTGAAAATGGACATACTGTAGGCAACAGATGCATAGAAGCAGATCTTACATAAACAATCTCCGGTTTGCACACCAATATCATTGTATTTGTGCCAATCGGTTTCATATATTTGTTTGTTGTTTTCTGAAAACCTTCGTTCATCCAGGGAAGGATTTGCACGTGGTTCTCAGTCTTTTTCATTTCAAGGACCCCCATAACTTTGATGGTGTATACAAAGGGAACCAAGTGGACCTGTAATGGGTCCATTTGGACCACTCTTAGAGTTACAAACCTGTAAGGGTCCATTTGGAACCCCCTCAAGGAACCCTGAGGGTCCATGGACCCCACTTTGAGAACGACCAAATTAAACACACACCGCACCTAGCATTCCCCAGACCAAATATCCCTGGTTGGCATTCAAACTGGCCAACCTCTCAGCTTACCATCGTCCTTTCCTTGTATCTCTGGGTGATGCCTTACCCTGTAATCTGCATGGGCTTTGCCCTACCTAAACCTGAGGCATTAGCCCAAAACCACACACTCCTAGAGTCTAGGCTTACAATGCATGCTTCTCTAGGTAAGCTCCGTGTTTACAGAGCTTGAGCCAGCTTCCTCCACCAGCCAGGTGCATGTCATGCCTCCACACCGGCTCCCGCCCCTCATAGTGGTACTCCAAATGGAACGTGTTGTGTTTGAATATGATCCTAGTGTAGAGCTCACATGGACCCAGCTTTGGCAGCCAGAGACTGCCTGGATTTAAAGTTTGGTGTTCTGTGTGGTTAACCAAGCCTAGAAATGGAACTGCTAGCCAAACAAACGTGTGTGTGATGGCACAGTAGCTTAGCCACTTCCTTTATGCTTCTGCCATACGATAGCAACAAGTATAAGCGATCTACTGTACATACAGGCTCAAAGCGTGGCACAAGTGAGCCTGAAGTCCTTCTATTTTCTCAATTGTATGAGTTATATTTATAAATTGCATTGTTTATATCATTTTGAATCACATTCAAAATGGGGAAGCCAGGGCCTGGGCCATGGCTCAATGGTTCAGGCACCTTGCCTGGTAGTCCAGTCTGGCAGTTTGCCGTGGGTTCGACTCCAGATCCCGACGGCCTATACTGCATGTCTTCCCCCCATCTCTCTCCCCATTTCCTGTCAGCCTACTGTCTGTCCCTCCATAAAAAAATATAAAATAAAGGCGAAAGCCACAAAAAAAACATTATAAAAAATGGGGAAGCCAGGTTAGACGGTTTTGTTTGTCACTTCAATTTGCTTCCATTGATGTCTTTATGTTCCCATTGTTGAACTGTCATTGTTTGTGTGAATGGATTCAAGTTCTCAGTCGCCAAAGAGTTCCGCGACTGATCTCAGTCATTTGGATTCCATATAAAGTCGACATGTCCTCTATGAAAGCATGTCGCACAGCAAAAATAGCAGACGTGTTGTGAGCTTGTAGATCAGCTATTTTTTGGCTAATAGTTCTATAAAGAAGCATTTTGAGTAGGGATGTCCCCGATACACATTTCTGTGTTAGCCAATACCGAATACCGGTACCAGTGTTGTGATCTCATGTTGTGTTTATAGCTATCTAGCTATATATCTCGTGTTGTGTTTATAGCTATCTAGCTATATATCTCATGTTGTGTTTATAGCTATCTAGCTATATATCTCGTGTTGTGTTTATAGCTATCTAGCTATATATCTCGTGTTTATAGCAGCCGATACCGATTACAGTATCGGGACATCTCTAATTTTGAGTGGTCAAACTATCGATAGATAAAACGTGTTCAGAAGCATCTTCCATCACGAATCAATGGAATCAATGTCAGAAAAATAAAATGTCAAACAAAGCCTCAATCTGTGATTTCTTCAACCGGTTGGCTGCATGCAGCAGAGCATCATGCGGTTTACATCGATAACACCTAAACATAATGAGGTTCTATCTGTGCTGTGTGTTCCACAGGGAGAACTGTCTCAGCCCGGTCAGTCCAGAGTCATAATGAGGTTCTATCTGTGCTGTGTGTTCCACAGGGAGAACTGTCTCAGCCCGGTCAGTCCAGAGTCATAATGAGGTTCTATCTGTGCTGTGTGTTCCACAGGGAGAGCTGTCTCAGCCCGGTCAGTCCAGAGACCTGTCCTCTGGTGCAGGCCTTCCTGGCAGCCTGTCCCGGCAGAGTGTTCCTGGCCCACGCTCACACCCAGCTGAAGACTGGCCTCCAGACGCAGGACAGACACCTCTTCCTCTTCACCGACACCCTCCTCGTCGCCAAGGCCAAGTAAGCACCGTGTGTGTGTGTGTGTGTGTGTGTGTGTGTGTGTGTGCGTGTGCGTGTGCGTGTGCGTGTGCGTGTGTGTGTGTGTGTGTGAGTGTGTGTGTGTGCGTGTGAGAGAGAGCTGCGAGTAGAAAGGGCTAACAAAACAAAACAAACAAGAGGGGGCAAACATGCCTAGGTGAGATGAAGCAATGTGGAAACATCAGACATAAACGAGAAACTTCTTTGATTTATTCATGAAATTACTGGGGGAAAAACAGAAATGAATTAGTTTGTTGTCAATTCATGAAAAATGTTGCTTTTTGGGGGGGGGGGGGGGGGGGTGAGAGGGATTGTCCCTTCTCTTCTTCCCTTCTTCCCTTCCTTCCGTCCTTTCCTCAGTCCCTAGCTCAGCTGCTTCAGGTCCAGTCTATAATTAGGTTCTCAGCTAATTAAAGCCATGTGAAGCCAGATCAAAGCCACATCATGGGCCCGCGTGGAGCCTCCCCACCCTGCACTCTCACTGGGACAACACGCACGCACTCACGCACGCATGGCGGCTCCCCACCATGCACTCTCACTGGGACAACACGCACGCACTCACGCACGCATGGCGGCTCCCCACCATGCACTCTCACTGGGACAACACGCACGCACTCACGCACGCATGGCGGCTCCCCACCATGCACTCTCACTGGGACAACACGCACACACGCAGGCACGCGCACACAAAGTACATACATATATGCTCCCAAGTTATGATTGCCCACAAGAATTTGTGGTAGAAAACCACACATGCATGCAATGCGTACATGTCTATATCACATAGTCACATACTGTAGCCTATGTACGCTAAATGCATGTGCAAGCTGATTTATGCTGTCCGAACGCATGAAGCATCACACTCACAATGAGCACGATGACGATAAACTATGTCGTTTTTTATTTTCTAAATGGAGTGGATGACAGTGTGTCCACACCGCAACTGTATAACGACAACTCACGGAGGGTCGCGCGGGCGATATATCGTTTGCCGCATGTCTTTATGAACAACGACAGCCATGCTTAAATCCACCAGAAGGACATCTGGTTCGGAACGCAGTCGGTCTCAACTCACCCTCGGAAAGTTTAGTTGTTAGCGGAGATGAGGAGACGATTATGAATAGCTCATGCTATAGCTGGCCTGGCAGGCTGTAAGCTGGCATTACCGCAGGTATGCTCGCCTCTTTATAATTAATAATTGATTGTCAGATTGTCAATTACATCCCGTCTTTCGGCACCACATGGGTGGATATATCTCTTGACAACAGCTGGAGTGTGTTACTGTTTTATGCATTGTTTACATGCCTTTATCGTTCTGTGGACGCTGTGACTTCATTATGCTTGTTGTTGTAGTTATCGTAGCTCAGTGTGAATGGCCCTTAACAGGTCATTGAATACATTTATAATACACAGTCATTTTGATGCATGCGTATTGTCTCTGTCGGGTGGACACTGCACACGCACGCATGCACGCACGCGCACGCACGCATGCGCGCGCACACACACACACACACACACACACACACACACATTCCTCCAGCCCAGCCTGGGTTCAGGCAGAATGTAATAAAACCAATTATAGACATGAGCTCTCAGCACTGTATAAAGGACCAGCCCCACCCCA
>NC_139707.1:9526551-9609664 GCF_964188405.1 Protomyctophum parallelum
GGTCGAAGGAAGACGTTGCCACACCCACACACCGCACACATACACACACACACACACACGCGCGCACACACACACACACGCACGCTTGTATTACTATTCTTGTGAGGGGCATTTTTACAAAGGCATTTTTTTTAAGAATGCCATTAAGTATAAATCGGGATTAACTCCCAACCCCAAATCCTAACCTAATCCTAACCTAACCTCAACCTGAAACCTTCCAGGTGGTCCAAATGGTCCCTCTCACACACACACACACACACACACGCACACACACACACACACACACACACACACACACACTCTTCTTGACCCAGATGCACCATCCGTTTGTGTTCCAACATGTTTGTCTTTCCATAATGTTTGTGTTTCCATAACGCCGCGGGCAGGATAGAAGGACAAACCACTTAACTCTCGGCTCACGTTGAGTGACAACACTAAAGTGTGGCAATAGGTCGGGATAACAACTTTATCCAATCAGGAGAGAGGACTCACGCGGAATGCAGAGTAAACACCGGCAAACGACGTTCAGTCAAAATGTCCTCTCAGTACAGGGTTGTATGTAGCATGGAATGGGCCTTCCTCTGCGTATGAGGGATTATTGTGCTACATTTCCATCTTTTAAATTTAATCTGAAAAGATGGTTGCTTGAAAACCAAAGATGCAACCATTTTGTGATCTTGTTTTAGGTGTATTTGTTATGCTGTGTTCCCTATGTAATGTTATGTAAATGTATTCCTGTCTTTTTTGTGTTTCTTTGTGAGGACTGCGGATGAAAACTATAGCATCTTTGCTAAATCCGGTGTATTCACGTCTATGTGACGTCCATTAATATGCATTGTCCTGTCAGAGCCAACTCGAGTTGGCAATAAACACAATATTTTGGACCAAACAAATAATTACAAAGAACATAAACAAGAAGAAAAGTGTTGTAACCTGCCATTTTCCTGCCTTCTTTCAAATTATATTTGTTCGGCCCGAAAAATGTAGTTTGTTGTCCTGATTTCTCACAACTCGAGTTGGCTTTGTACGAGGCTTAAAAGGTCTTTAAATAAATACGTTTTGAAATGTCTATGAGGAAAATGAACGGAGAATAATTTCCTGGCCCTGGTAGGCCCGCTACCAGGGCCCAGGAAGTTATTCTCCGGACTGTGAAGCTATAGGGTGTCCGGACTGCTACACCAACAGGGAGACCTCTGTCACTGAACAAATACTCACAGTGTAGTTTTTAGATATTACTTACCTTAACCTTTAACTTTATACTTATGTCTTAACTTCAGCTTAACACTAATTTCTCCTTAACTTTAGTTTAAGACTAAGTTCTTTAGCTTAACACTAAGTTCTTCTTATTTTCAAAGATAAAACACTGGCAGCATTCAGTCCCTCCAGCCCTCTAAATACTAAGTCACTGATGTAATGAATGTTGACGCGCAAGTAGCAGACACTGCTGCACTACATACGTGTGCGTGTGTGTGTCGTGTGTGTGTGTGTCTGTGTGTGTGTGTGTGTGTGTGTGTGTGTGTGTGTGTGTGAGAGAGAGAGTGGGGTGAGCACAAGTGCTCTTGGTTTATCTCTCACACAAACAGAATACTTTAGACATGAAACACTACACACACATGCGCAAAGAATTTCAAACACATACACACACCAGTCTAGTTGGACGTCTCATGTGTCTCATGCGTGCTCGACATACGCACACACACACACGCACACACACACACACGCACACACACACACACACACATACACTGGGGACTTGTAAACACACAGACAAACAAACTGAATTGTAACGACACACACCAAAGAATTGTAAACATAAACACCTCTGGAACACACACATCCACACACATACCCCCCGCCCCACACACCCAAACACGCACACACGCACGCACACACACGCAGAGAAACATCTGGTCCCACACTATGTTTGTGTCTTCCATATTTCCATCACGTCACTGTACAGCGCCGGCGACATCCAAAACAACACATTTTATAAACACAGCCGCCTCCGTCCTGGACACACTTTACAGCCCTACGAGGACCGAGGCCCCGGACCCCGGGTCCTTCTAGAAACTCTCTACTTTACAGCCCTACGAGGACCGAGGCCCCGGACCCCGGGTCCTTCTAGAAACTCTCTACTTTACAGCCCTACGAGGACCGAGGCCCCGGACCCCGGGTCCTCCTTCTAGAAACTCTCTACTTTACAGCCCTACGAGGACCGAGGCCCCGGACCCTGGGTCCTTCTAGAAACTCTCTACTTTACAGCCCTACGAGGACCGAGGCCCCGGACCCCGGGTCCTTCTAGAAACTCTCTACTTTACAGCCCTACGAGGAGGCCCCGGACCCTGGGTCCTTCTAGAAACTCTCTACTTTACAGCCCTACGAGGACGAGGCCCCGGACCCCGGGTCCTTCTAGAAACTCTCTACTTTACAGCCCTACGAGGACCGAGGCCCCGGACCCTGGGTCCTTCTAGAAACTCTCTACTTTACAGCCCTACGAGGAGGCCCCGGACCCCGGGTCCTTCTAGAAACTCTCTACTTTACAGCCCTACGAGGACCGAGGCCCGGACCCCGGGTCCTTCTAGAAACTCTGTACTTTACAGCCCTACGAGGACCGAGGCCCCGGACCCCGGGTCCTTCTAGAAACTCTCTACTTTACAGCCCTACGAGGACCGAGGCCCCGGACCCCGGGTCCTTCTAGAAACTCTCTGCTTTACAGCCTACGAGGACCGAGGCCCCGGACCCCGGGTCCTTCTAGAAACTCTCTACTTTACAGCCCTACGAGGACCGAGGCCCCGGACCCCGGGTCCTTCTAGAAACTCTCTACTTTACAGCCCTACGAGGACCGAGGCCCCGGACCCTGGGTCCTTCTAGAAACTCTCTGCTTTACAGCCCCTACGAGGACCGAGGCCCCGGACCCGGGTCCTTCTAGAAACTCTCTACTTTACAGCCATACGAGGACCGAGGCCCCGGACCCCGGGTCCTTCTAGAAACTCTCTACTTTACAGCCCTACGAGGAGGCCCCGGACCCGGGTCCTTCTAGAAACTCTCTACTTTACAGCCCTACGAGGACCGAGGCCCCGGACCCCGGGTCCTTCTAGAAACTCTCTACTTTACAGCCCTACGAGGACCGAGGCCCCCGGACCCCGGGTCCTTCTAGAAACTCTCTACTTTACAGCCATACGAGGACCGAGCCCCGGACCCCGGGTCCTTCTAGAAACTCTCTACTTTACAGCCCTACGAGGACCGAGGCCCCGGACCCCGGGTCCTTCTAGAAACTCTCTACTTTACAGCCCTACGAGGACCGAGGCCCCGGACCCCGGGTCCTTCTAGAAACTCTCTACTTTACAGCCCTACGAGGACCGAGGCCCCGGACCCCGGGTCCTCCTTCTAGAAACTCTCTACTTTACAGCCCTACGAGGACCGAGGCCCCGGACCCTGGGTCCTTCTAGAAACTCTCTACTTTACAGCCCTACGAGGACCGAGGCCCCGGACCCCGGGTCCTTCTAGAAACTCTCTACTTTACAGCCCTACGAGGAGGCCCCGGACCCTGGGTCCTTCTAGAAACTCTCTACTTTACAGCCCTACGAGGACCGAGGCCCCGGACCCCGGTCCTTCTAGAAACTCTCTACTTTACAGCCCTACGAGGACCGAGGCCCCGGACCCTGGGTCCTTCTAGAAACTCTCTACTTTACAGCCCTACGAGGAGGCCCCGGACCCCGGGTCCTTCTAGAAACTCTCTACTTTACAGCCCTACGAGGACCGAGGCCCCGGACCCCGGGTCCTTCTAGAAACTCTGTACTTTACAGCCCTACGAGGACCGAGGCCCCGGACCCCGGGTCCTTCTAGAAACTCTCTACTTTACAGCCCTACGAGGACCGAGGCCCCGGACCCCGGGTCCTTCTAGAAACTCTCTGCTTTACAGCCCTACGAGGACCGAGGCCCCGGACCCCGGGTCCTTCTAGAAACTCTCTACTTTACAGCCCTACGAGGACCGAGGCCCCGGACCCCGGGTCCTTCTAGAAACTCTCTACTTTACAGCCCTACGAGGACCGAGGCCCCGGACCCTGGGTCCTTCTAGAAACTCTCTGCTTTACAGCCCTACGAGGACCGAGGCCCCGGACCCCGGGTCCTTCTAGAAACTCTCTACTTTACAGCCATACGAGGACCGAGGCCCCGGACCCCGGGTCCTTCTAGAAACTCTCTACTTTACAGCCCTACGAGGAGGCCCCGGACCCCGGGTCCTTCTAGAAACTCTCTACTTTACAGCCCTACGAGGACCGAGGCCCCGGACCCCGGGTCCTTCTAGAAACTCTCTACTTTACAGCCCTACGAGGACCGAGGCCCCGGACCCCGGGTCCTTCTAGAAACTCTCTACTTTACAGCCATACGAGGACCGAGGCCCCGGACCCCGGGTCCTTCTAGAAACTCTCTACTTTACAGCCCTACGAGGACCGAGGCCCCGGACCCCGGGTCCTTCTAGAAACTCTACCACATTTGCTAAGTTGGCTTTTTCCGCCGGATGTTATCCCCAGAATCGGGACGCTACATATGGGTTCACGTGTTTGAAAGAGCTGATAGTTGGGTGATTCCTGGGGGGCGGTGATGTCACTGATTGTGTTATCAGGACATTGTCCAGGGCCGGTCCGGGAGGAGGAGGAGGGGAGGGGTAGGAGTGGGCGGGCGGGCCAGCCGGAGCCTCTTGTTGATGTCTGCCAAATATACTGCAGAGCCATCCGAACGCACCGCCGTGCTGCTGCATCATGTGTGCCCGACACGTGCACGGTGTAGCGTGTTGATGTCTGGGGAACACCGCGGGGCAGGCCCATGTGAACGTGCACGTGTTCGGCGGTGTGTGTGTGTGTGTGTGCCTGTCGCACATGTCTTGTCACGATGCGTTTGTACTGTGGACAGAAGGACAGAGTTCCATAGTGGCTGACCGTGCTGACGGAGGGTCAGCCACTCAGGGACCCATTTAGAGCTGAGGCCAGTTCTACAAATGCCTTCTAATTTTAAAGCCTTGAACACCTTGATGGTCTGTTTCTTATCACAATCTCTCTCTCTCCCTCTCCCTCTCTCTCTCTCTCTCTCTCTCCCTCTCTCCCTCTCTCTCTCTCTCGCTCTCTCTCTCTCTCTCCCTCTCTCTCTCTCTCTCTCTCTCTCTCCCTCCCTCTCTCTCTCTCTCTCTCCCTCCCTCTCTCTCTCTCTCTCTGTCTCTCTCTCTCCCTCCCTCTCTCTCTCCCCAGGTGTGTGATCTGGTCCGGACGCTCATAGAGAACTGCGTGGTGGTTCTGGGGGAGGAGGTGACGTCCCTGTTCGGGGCCTTCAGTCAGAAGAGCAGCAGCTCAGACCATGGATCCGGTAAGAACCGCTCCGTTATGGAACTGATTGAAGTAGACCAGGGGGTCCCTGGGGACACCTATAGGGGGTGGGGGGGATTTGGGGGCATCAAAGTGGGATTTTTTTTTTTTTTACCGCTTCAACCCTTCATGCATGTGACTTGTCGTCGCATCCCTATTCTGGCAGGGGACCAGCCGAAGATAGCGGATCTGCAAGCTCTCAATGCATCTGTGGTGACTGGTCAATAAAACGTTGAAGACCTCGTAGTGGACTGAACCAGTAATGCGAATATCATGCTGTTTTATTTAACAGCCTATAACCTAAAGTCTAATTTAGCCAGGGGTCCTCCTAATCCAGGTTAGGGGGTCGTGCGCGTGTGCGTGTTTGTGTGTGTCCGTGCGTGTGCGTTTGTGTGCGCGTGTCACAGGCGCACGCTGAACAACTGCTCCTTGTGAGAGCACAGAGTCTGTGTTGGTCTGAGAGGAGAGATTGTTTCTGTGTGTGTGTGTGTGTGTGTGTGTGTGTGTGTGTGTGTGTGTGTGTGTGTGTGTGTGTGTGTGTGGTACACCTTGTGTCATTGTCACATGGCCTATTGACTAGCACGCTGTGTTCTCTCTGTGTGTGAGAGTGAATGTGTGCATCTGTGCATTCGTGCATGCATATTTGTCATGATGTGACTGTGTGTGTGTGTGTGTGTGTGTGTGTGTGTGTGTGTGTGTATACATGTGTGTACGCACATGTATACATAATATGTTGCATGAATGCTTTATATGAGTATGCAACACATCTCTGTGTGTGTGTGTGTGTGTGTGTGTGTGTGTGTGTGTGTGTGTGTGTGTGTGTGTGTGTGTGTGTGTGTGTGTGTGTGTGTGTGTGTGTGTGTGTGTGTCTGTGCTTCTGATATAGAAAGGTGTTTTTGTGTCTGTACGTGCGTGACTTAGGGCTTGTCTGATAATTGGGGTCACAGGATTGACCTTGACTGAATGTCGGTGATTAGCGGTACACGTACGTAGCCTCTTAGGCTATAAACACAGCAGTGAATCTCACATTCATCGCTATGCGCCCAGACAGCCGTCCTCCGCTCTATAAATAGTCGGCGGGACCCGGGGACCATGTCGCAGGGCTGCTGCACCTTGTGCTTTGTGTGTCCTGCAGGCTCAATCAATGCACTGAGGCTTTGCTTCATTCATTTGGCTTCCACTCTGCAGTCTCTTAAGCCTCAACGTCTGCCCAAAATAGCCAAACTCTTTTTGATTTGATTGATTGATTGATTGGCGTTTCGTGACCCAACTGTCTCTATACATGTACCATGTACCATGCTGCACAACGCTTATTAGCGTCTGATAGGAAGGTTCTAATGTACTTTGAACCAGTGGGGTGATGCTGAACTATTCCGAGCGTTGTCACAATTATCATACAAACTTAGTATGGAGGAAAGTGACGAGAATTCTACTAATACAACAAGTGAGAATAATTCTACGATGGCGTGGGCACAGAAGACAAATCTGTGGATCTACAAGTTTATGTATAGAAATGCCAGTGATTGTCAGTGTAAATATGACAGCCCCAACTATATGCCATGGTAATAACGCTGTCCCTCACCTTCCCTCTTTCCCCCTCTATTCCATTTCTCCTTCCATCCTTTCTCCTCCTCTCTTCCGTCCCTCCTGCCATCCCTCCTTGGTGGTCGCGGTCCAGACGTGTCGTCCTTCCAGATGAACGACTCGTCGTACGACAGCCTGGAGAACGAGCTGAACGACGAGCCCGAGTCTCCGTACGCCGAGCCGCTGCAGCCGCTGCCCCCCTGTGGCGGCGCGCTGCGCGACAAGGACAAGCCGGACAGCCTGAGCCGCGACTCGGTCATCACGCTGAGCGACTGCGACGCCGACCCCGACCCCCCCGGGGTTCTGCTGCTCCCGCTGGCCAGAGCCAGGAAGTTCACCCCCACGGCGGTCCGCGGCCTGCAGCGGCCGCCGTGCGGCATCAACGGTCAGGCGCAGAGCGGCGGCGGCCCGTTGCCGCGGAGGCTGCGGAGGAGCTCGGAACCCGCGCTGAGCCTCGCCAAGAAGAGCACCACGCCGCCCAGGACGACGGCAGCCGCCGGGCTGGAGGCTGCCAAGCGCCGCCTGGCCTCCTCCTCCTCCTCCTCCTCCTCCGCGAGGAAGGCCAGCTACGACGCTGCCGTGGAGGGGGAGGGCGAGGAGGAGGAGGACGAAGACGAGGTGTTCCTGGAGAAGCAGGGCCTGAGCGCGCTGCAGGTGACGGACGGGGGCGGCGGCGCCACCACCGCGGGGGGCAAAGCCCAGAGCGGCCACCGCAGGAAGGCCAAGCACGCCCCGCCCCCCCCGCTGCGCCTGGACGCCAGCTGCAGCAGCCTGTCCTCCCCCGCCACCTCGCCCACAGGCTCCTCCCTCAGCTCCCTGGACTCCGCCTTCTCCCAGTACTCCACCGACTACGCCGCGTCGCACGGCGGCGGCGGCTTTCCGTCGGCCGAGCCCGTCCCGGCCCCTCTCTCGCCCGTCTCCAGGCCCCTCCTCCAGCAGACGACGCCCCCCCCGCCCCCCAGGGGCTCGTCCCCGCCGCAGCCTGACGTTCTGGACTGGCAGCAGCAGGGGGCGCCGCCACGGGGCGGGGCCCAGCACCACGGGCTCCATCCCAACACCTGGCTGACGAGGGACCGCCGCCTGTCGCTGCGGCAGGTCGACAGCGTGGAGGAGGAGGGGCTCGGGGGGGCTCAGGAGGCGCAGCGCCGCTCCAGCAGCCCTCCGTCCTACCAACAAGCACTTCTCCAGCTGCAGCGCGCTCGCTCGCCCTTCTACAGGTACGAGTTACAATCTAGGCATTCATAAGGTCTACACTCTTAATCCAGAGATTTACAGTAACATTTATCAGGTCTACACTCTTAATCCAGAGACTTAACAGTAAGCAAGAACAACACATGGTAATACATCAAATACATAGAAGTAGTCATCACGGATCATAAGCAAACTATAAGAACCCAATATCTAACAGTAGATTATCTGTGCAATTAAACTATGAGCTAACTTGCTGAATTATAAATCAAAATTAAGTTAATTAAGTTAAGTTACCTAAATGTAACCTTAGGTAAGGTAAAAGGCATCATGTGTGATGCAAAATCACTGTAACATTGATTGAAACTTACAACTTACAGCATTTCGTCCCTTTGTCCACACCACAGGGGCACAGAGAAACCCCTGACCGTCGGAGAGCTGCGGCAGCTGCACGACCAGGCCTGCGCCCACAGGCCACAGCTGCACGACCAGGCCTGCGCCCCCAGGCCCCAGCTGCACGACCAGGCCTGCGCCCCCAGGCCCCAGCTGCACGACCAGGCCTGCGCCCCCAGGCCCCAGCTGCACGACCAGGCCTGCGCCCCCAGGCCCCAGCTGCACGACCAGGCCTGCGCCCACAGGCCCCAGCTGCACGACCAGGCCTGCGCCCCCAGGCCCCAGCTGCACGACCAGGCCTGCGCCCACAGGCCCGCCGGACCCGCCTCGGCAAACGATCCTGCAGGAAGTGATGTCACGGAGAAGCCGGTCGACGTGCAGCCCCCGCAGGGCGTGTTCTACGGCCAGAAGTCCACCACGCTGGTGCTGCAGAGGTCCAAGTCCCACCCCCTGGTAGGCCATCATTACATTTTAGCCCCGCCCCCTGGTAGGCCATCATTACATTACCACGCCCCCCTGGTGGGCCTGTTACCATCGTTACATTATAGCCCCGCCCCCTGGTAGGCCTGTTACCATCGTTACACTATAGCCCCGCCCCCTGGTAGGCCTGTTACCATTATCACATTATAGCCCCGCCCCCTGGTGGGCCTGTTACCATCGTTACATTATAGCCCCGCCCCCTGGTGGGCCTGTTACCATTATCACATTATAGCCCCGCCCCCTGGTGGGCCTGTTACCATTATCACATTATAGCCCCGCCCCCTGGTGGGCCTGTTACCATCGTTACATTATAGCCCCGCCCCCTGGTGGGCCTGTTACCATCGTTACATTATAGCCCCGCCCCCTGGTAGGCCATCATTACATTACCACGCCCCCCTGTTGGGTCTGTTACCATCGTTACATTATAGCCCCGCCCCCTGGTAGGCCTGTTACCATCGTTACATTATAGCCCCGCCCCCTGGTAGGCCTGTTACCATTATCACATTATAGCCCCGCCCCCTGGTGGGCCTGTTACCATCGTTACATTATAGCCCCGCCCCCTGGTGGGCCTGTTACCTTCGTTACATTATAGCCCCGCCCCCTGGTGGGCCTGTTACCATCGTTACATTATAGCCCCGCCCCCTGGTGGGCCTGTCACATTATAGCCCCGCCCCCTGGTGGGCCTGTTACCATTATCACATTATAGCCCCGCCCCCTGGTGGGCCTGTTACCATCGTTACATTATAGCCCCGCCCCCTGGTGGGCCTGTTACCATCGTTACATTAAAGACATCTTTGGCAGCCAAAGAGTTAGGTCAAACAGAGTCGGGGTGCTGCTATTGTGCATGCTGGCTCATTGGAAACACTGGGCTACACCAGTGTGTAACGTGTCCTTGAGTCCCCGTGCGGTTGTGTGTAACATTGAGAGTTATGGGGGTCCTTGAAATTCAAAGAGTTTGAGAACCACTGTACACTAAATGGAACAGAGCCTGAATGAATCGCTAAGAAGTAGGCCTCAGGTAAGGGGGCTCGGACACAGAAAGAGTTATTCCGTGTGCATATAAAAAACACAATTGTTTGCCACGACACGACAACTAATATGGCCATGATGTTTTAACAGCCCTCCGCTGAGGAGGAACAGGAGGAGGAACAGGACCCCGTGGGCAGGAGGAGGACCCTCAGCCTGCTGCGCCGCGCCTCCGAGCAGCTCCTCACCGTGACCCACCCCCACCCACCCAGCCACACCCTGGACAGGCACCGGCCCCCTCCCCGCGGCCACAAAGCCCTCTGCCACCGGCCCCCTCAGGACGTCACCGGAGGCCTGCGCGTGTCAGACGTCGAGCCCAACAACAACCACACCCAATCCTCCTCCTCGTCGCCGCCGCCGCCGGCCTTCTGCCTGTCCCCCGGCGCCACGCGCGCCGTCAGGGACTACTTCTCCACGTCGCAGCAGCAGCAGCCGGGCGGCGCCGGCCGGGCGGACGCCAACGCCTGCCTGCGGCGCAGCCAGGAGGTGGCGCTGGCGCTGGTCCAGGGCAAGCGGGAGTGGCAGAGCCGGCGCTGCAGCGACCCGCGCGGCGCCGCCGTGGACGACTTTGACCAGCTGTTTTTCGCGGAGGAGTCGTACGTGTAAAATGAGAAGGAGACTTTGTTTACGTTCCAGAGACTTGTTGTTTTATCGTCTTCGTTCCACGTTGAGTTTATTTTTTATTTTTTAATGGATTTTCACACTTTCTCCGTCCCATCTTGTTGGTTGCACAGTAAAATCCTCAGTGTGAACACTCGGCCACTTACCACCTTTTTTTATCATTCTTTGTTCATGGAATAATATTGTACCGTTTTTCTTTCTTCCTTTGTAAACTGGGAGAAACAAATTGGAACGGTGGCTGGAACTTTTTGTGACCAGTGATCTGTCAGCGCGCGTGCATGAGTGCGTGTGTGTGTCTGTCTGTGTGTGTGTGTGTGTGTGTGTGTGTGTGTGTGTGTGTGTGTGTGTGTGTGTGTGTGTGTGTGTGTGTGTGTATGTGTGTGTGTGTGTGTGTGTGTGTGTGTGTGTGTGCGTGGGTGTGTGTGTGCGTGGGTGTGTGCGTGCGTGCGTGCGTGTGTGTGTGTGTGTGTGTGTGTGTGTGTGTGTGTGTGTGTGTGTTTTTAATGGAGATTAATTAACAGGGTGGGTATTTATTGATTATCATACTGTTGTTCACGTCTTTGTCCTCTTGTGTGTGTGTGTGTGTGTGTGTGTGTGTGTGTGTGTGTGTGTGTGTGTGCGTGTGAGCATGCATACTTGTAATGCTATACTAGAAATCTTAAGAGAATGTTATCAGCTTGTAGATCGGAGATTTTCTGTGTGCGAAGTAAATAGTAAATACCAACGTGTGTGTGTGTGTGTGTGTGTGTGTGTGTGTGTGTGTGTGTGTGTGTGTGTGTGTGTGTGTGTGTGTGTGTGTTTGTGTGCGCGCGTGCCCGCCCGCAAGTTAAGCACCATTGGAAACATACCATATGTCCGGCTCTTATTGTTTATTTTGTCTATAATTGTCTATAATGTTTAATCCCAGTGCTGCCAATATTGTTTGAAATGTTTCATAAAAATACTTAAGGCCTATTTGTATTATTATTGTTATTCATATTAATATTATTGTTATTATTCTCTCCTTTACAGTGAATTGTGTTCAACGTGTATAGTTCTACATATTTATGAGTATATATAGACATAAAATAAATATATGATCACGTTACTTTGGTATACTGTGTTGTACGAGAAAATCAAATGTGTATTTTTATACATGCCAATTCTGTTGCTGCTGTCTCTACATAAAGTATATTTGCTACGGAGCACACCATTTGTATATTAATGTGTATATCTGATGTCCAACAATGCTTATGAAAAAGCAAAATTTCATTGATTATAATAAATGTCGCTCTTGTGAAAGTAAAGCTGTGTTGCTTTTTTGCCATTGTGTTTATTTGATCAGCGTTGAGCTGAGTTGAAGGTAGCAGCAACAAAAAACAGACGTAAAAAGCAGTGAACCTCCAATCAACTCTACACCTGGCCCTCTGTTGGCCAGTGTGACGGCCCCCTAAAGTCTACTATGGGGTTCTGTGTGTGTGTGTGTGTGTGTGTGTGTGTGGCTCAAGGGGCCAGCTAGGCACTCCAATGTTGAAGCGCTGGGCCCTAGTGGTAAGAGGAAGGACTGCAGGCGGACCCGTGGATTCTTGACGAGGAAACCCCGTGCAACCGAGCGCTCAATGTTAAAGCCCAGCTACACCTCCGCATTTGGACACCAAAATTTGGTGTCCAAATGCTGAATCAGCGAAAAAATGCGGAAATAGACGGTACTTCCGGCAGCCTTCCGGGTGCTTCAAAACGCCACTGAGCAACTTCCACTGACATGAATAGCGGAGGGGGCGGAGCTTCGCGCCAGTTTAGTCTCTATCCTTTTAATACTCTATGGTGTGGCTGTGCCTTTAACAAGTCCATTGCAGTGCTGGATTGGAGGGCGGAGCCAGAGATGATTAGTGGAAGGGGAGACACCTGGCCATTGTCTCTCCAAACACTATTTAAGAGACCTGCTCTCACAGCACTACAGATCTGCTTTTCTCCACAGGCTGCAGGAGAACACCCTTGTTCTTTTGATTCTTTGTTTTGGTTCTAGACTTTGGGCAGCATGTTTCCCTGCCAATTTAAGTTGGAAACTTTAATTGAATTGCTTGACTTACTTATCTCTTCACAAATACTTATTTTTGGATTGTCCTCCGGTGTAGTTTCCCCTTCTTCGTTATGGCCCCAGAGCCAGCCATAACAGCCAGGTTATGGCATTATGGCACATACATGGCCTATTGTTGATCGGCTCCTACAGGGTACAGGCACATTGTCGCGACAAGAAAGCGCCCAGAGCAGGCATGTCTCTTGGGTTTTTAAACAGCCTGTGGATGGAAATGAGCGTAAAGCGCTTCCGTTCTTTTGCCGACGCTACAAGTTTATATATTATATATATACATATGTATATCATTTTTATCCCACAATTTTTGCAACCCATTTTTGACAACCTGGGGGGGGGGGGGGCAGCAGACTGACCTCATGCTTCCTTCTATGCATTAGTAGTCCAAGCTGCTTCTTTTCACCTGACAGTGAGATTGCATGTTTTTGTGAGGGTACCTGCACGGGGAGAACATGCAATCTCCACAAGAAAGGCCCTTTCGCCAACCCCACCCGCCTCAGGTATGGGCACTGATGACGCGGAAGAGAGAACACGCCCCCAGCGCCCCAGCAGGATTCGAACCCAGGACCTTCTAGCTGTGAGACGACAGTACTGTGACACCACTGTGCCACTGTGCTCCCTCGCTACACGTTGAAGCGGCGCACAAGCATCATTTCCATCCACCAGCTGTTTTTTTTATGTATTTTTCTGTGGCTTTTGCCTTTATTTTATACAGACAGTAGGCTGACAGGAAATGGGGAGAGAGATGGGGGGATGACATGCAGTAAAGGCCGTCCTGGATCGGGAGTCGAACCCGCGGCACACTGCCAGACTGGATTACCAGCCAAGGTGCCTGGACCGCTGAGCCACGGCCCAGGACCCACCAGCTGTTTTTTGACGTGTGCTCGCACCCACAGAGAAGAACCATTCACATGGAACATTCATGGACAACTAAATCCACTCCATAGATCAAGCAAACTTTCCAAAGCTCAGCTGCCAAGACTACATCAATGACAAGTCTTATTTATCTCGAACATTTGATTCCTTAAAATAACAGCAATCCTATCCTAATTGTAGACATGAATCTTGAAATGAGTAATCTGGAATTATTAGACAAATCTAAGGCAGGGCTCAGAACAATTCTGAGAGTGCAGCGAGTTAACTTGAACTCGCTGAACCTGAAGTTGACGAGATCCAGTGTCCAAGTCGATGCAGATAGGACTTACATTAGGGGAAACATTTGATATGAACTCAACTTACACGTATACGTATATCTTAGCCATATACCATGGGGACAGCTCAAGTACTGTTACGGCTGTCCCAAGCCCTAATTTATTGTGTTTTCATGAGTCCATTATTGCTTATGATATGGCATTGGCGGCTAACTGGAAACACATTGTAAGTGAGTCATGTTGACTCGCCTATAAGCAGAACCACATTGCGGGCCCGTCGAACTCAAACAGAAATCAGTGTACGCCATGTCCTCATGGAACTCATGGAACATCAGGCGAACAGCTCGCCTGATGTTCCACGTCCTCATCATATTTTACCATACTTTCCGCCGATACATCACACTGAGAACTGGGCATAAGTTTAGCGCTTAGGTCATACTATATCAGTCCATCGTATGACGTCGTCGCTTGGCGAAAATGTGCATTGTGCAAATACAAAATGAGTTAATATACTGCAGCGTCATTTTAACCACATTAACAATCTTTGACTACGTTTGTAGATCTTCTATTTTCCGTCAAAACGGTATCGCCATGCGATATCGCCCCGGCTGGCCGTCATGTTTCATGGGGTAACAGGTTGGTAGCTGTAACGCCAAGCATCTGAAAGCACCAAACAGAACTCGGGTTATGTAATGGAATGGACCCCCCCCCCCCACACACACACACACACACACACACACACACAGGCCTGGATCAGCATTCTTCTGGAGCCTGGTCCAAAGCACCATCTGGCAGCCATTGGGTGTGTTTGGGGGGGATTTCAGAGCCCCATATAAATGTCATGATGGGCTCCGCTTTTTATTTCTTTCTCAAGGATGGTGTTGTGGTATTTCTGCTCTGTGGGATCAAGGATGGTGTTGTGGTATTTCTGCTCTGTGGGATTGCGTAGCCTACAATGAGAGACATGGGAGGAGGGGGGGGGGGCAGCAGGGAGGGGGTCAGATGCACCCTGGGCAAGACCTACGCTGAAAAGACTATCAGCGGAAGTTGCGGGATTTTAGCGGAAGTATCGCCCAAGGAAATTACGTTGATGCTTTACAAATCAGTTTACATTCTCCGCGAATGAAACAAGTGTTGTGATTGGTCGGGAAAATATCGTATCCGGTAGAAATACATTTGACGGATGTTCCGGAGGATACATTCGCCGATAGCTTCTCTGCCTTACGTTGTGACCAGGCTTTTCTTTTCACAGATAAGTAAGCCTGGGACCGAGGCTAGGTCAGATGATGGCTGGCTTCAGAAGAACCCACATCATTGGCAGTTGGAGGTGTGGAGGAAACCCTTATGGATCCAAATCCTGATGAGACTCCTTGCTGTGCCTCCCCCATCAGAATCAGAACCAGAAACAATCTTTACGTCACATTATCAGTATAAGGTGGGTGAAATTCTTAAAGCGCAAATAACATGCATTTTAAAACGGCTTTTAATATTTAATATCATATTGTCTATGTCCATCAAAGTTATTTCTAATGGTTTGAGCCATTTCTTTCTGGACTTTGAAAGCAGTTTTAGCTGCAATACCACAATGTCCTGAGGTGGTGGGGGTGCTGATATGCAGAATATTTAATATTTGAGTCATTATAATACTGATGCTAGAAAAAACCAGATTCGTTTCCATTCCATGCCAGCTTGGAAAATCAACAATGGTGGACATTGTAAACAAAGTGGAAATGCAAATTTGGAACTGAAGACTGAAGAAGGAGGAAATATACAAAGTAGGGTGACATTGATGACATCACGATGAGACCAAAATCAGTTGAGCTGTTCCTGAGAGCAATTTCCATTAAAGCACCAATATGATATGAAAGCCTGATTGTTCAAAATTGGTTATTTGTGGGGAGAGAAAACACACATGGGAGCCCCAAAAACACAAAATAAATTGAAAAAGTTGAATTTTATGTTATAGGTCCTTTAATTGTGCGGGCTCATCATTGCAGTCAAGAATGTCGGGTGGAAACCTCACATGTCCCAAACTGTTACTTTTCGTGGTAATACAAAAATTGCTATAAGGTAGCAGCAGATCTGCAAGCTCTAATTGGGTCACTTTGCGTAATATTATGGAGATAAGATTTTAATTCTGCCCAACAACAATGCTATGCTGTTTCATGGGTTACTTTAATAAAACAGGCCTATGGTAAATAAAACTCTCTCTCTCTCTCTCTCTCTCTCTCTCTCTCTCTCTCTCTCTCTCTCTCTCTCTCTCTCTCTCTCTCTCTCTCTCTCTCTCTCTCTCTCTCATGGACATTGCCCAACTGATCCACCACAATGCCCCAAAGCCATTAGTGTTTGAACGAGAAGGATTTAATTTAAAATATATTAGACAGTACATTTCCATATACGGGAACAAAAGGGGTCTCCTCCTCATCATGTGTGTTTGCTCAATATTGAATTCCTCAAATAAACATTCATAACATCAGTTATACATGTCTCAGAAGAAGTAACCAGTAACGTCTGATGTAGTTTGTTTGTTCGAGAATGTAGTTGTTGCCATGTTGTGTTGGACATTACGCCCGCTGTAAAGCAGCTGTAATGCAGTTTACAGTTAAGTTGTTTTTCCAGCTCTTTGTTTTTTTGAAGATATTTTTTGTGGCTTTCGCCTTTATTTTTTTATAGAGGGATAGAGTGACAGCTAGGCTGACAGGAAATGGAGAGAGATGTGTGTGGGGGGGGGGGGGGGGTAACATGCAATAAGGGGGAGGCGTCCTGTGGCATTGAGTGAGTTAAAGGCCGTCGGGATCGGGAGTCAAACCCGCGGCACACTGCCAGACTGGATTACCATATCATTTTTGGAACGAAACCTGAAGCTGGCACACTGCTGGTGAAACTCCTCCGTCCTCTGTATCTTTTTTATAAGCACGGGACCATGAGAATAAACATAACCTATAGTGTGCACTATCACAGAAAACCATTTAATTGTGAGTGCTATTATGAAAGGTAACCCCGCACCATCCCACCAGCATCAGCCACCCCCCATTACCGTCCATCGTTCCTTCACCCCATACTTAACTTTGACGCTATGGAAACAGGAGAGGAGGAGATTGCTCCAGACCATGCATGTATGTCATATGACTTTGGGAGTGCAGGCTGAAGCCAAAAGGTCTTCTTCTTCTTCTTCTTCTTCTTCTTCTTCTTCTGCTTTTAATGTTTTATTAGAGCACACAAGGTTACAATAGACACCCAAACCATTTTACCTAAGCACCAGCTCAGTGGTATAATTATCATGGTTAGAGTGAGAGATTGGGAGTTTGGGGTTTGATCCTATAAAGACTATACACATTACATTATATCCATGCAATGCCTCCATGCTTATCATGGTCAGTATCACGTCAGTATAATTCATGGCCAGCGGTATTTCTACATTAATTTGCCGAATTGATACTTTTACTTAAGCAAAACAATTGAGTACTTTTTTTCCACGAGTGCACTATAGCTGCATGACCATCCATTCGGAGGTATTGCATAATATGACGTATTGGTGATGGATGCCTCTGGCAGCACTGGTCGTCTGCCAGAGGATTCCTGTTGTCAACATGGTGGCCTCTCGACATCACTCCTGTTATTCAGCCCTCGTTGTCTCTCCGAAATTCCTGCGCTGAACCTGCGTTGACTAATCATCCAGACGCCACCCTCTGACACTTTGTCCAAGTTTGTCCAAGCACGAGTCAGCCAGTGTAAGCAAACGCTTTGTTTTATGGTTACCGGCGTTGTTGCATACCTGGAGGTGCCATTATAGGAAGGGTCTGCCGTACATGGGGGCTGTTACAAGTAAACGTCCGCCGGAATTCAACGTGTACTTGAGTAGAAGGACACAGATATTGCCATCAAAATGTACTTGAAGTATATTGTATATTGTACACATTGTTCAGAATGTCTCAATTCAATTAAAGTTTTCAAATGTATATAAACAAATATCTTTTGAAAATAGCAGATCTGCAAGCTCACAATGCTATTGGCTATTTTCAAATGGTCGAAATGTATATACTGTAGGGCTGAAGTGGTTAATGTATGCTTTGTAATAATAATCAAAATCTGCCAAGTAACTAGTAACTGAAGTGCTCAAATAAGTGTAGTATACAATACTAGAATTGAATATGTAATGGAGTAGAAGTATTGGAAATTTTGAAACACTCAAGTAAAACCTATTTTTAAAATGTAGGGCCTACAGTATAGGCTACTTGAGCAAATGTACTTAGTTACTTTCCACCACTAGATGTTGTGTTTGCAGGGTTGGACAGTAAGTACATTTACGTGAGTACTGTACACACTTAGAAGTATACATTCATTTGAGTATGTCTGCTTTCCTTGAGCTTTTTGTTGTTGTTTTGGGAGACAGTGAGGAGCCCATAACAGCTGCACTACATTTTGCCAGCTGCCTTTCTTCTTAGAGTTTTGTTTTTAATGTTCCTTTTAATCTTGAAGAGACACATTGTTTTCAGGTGCGTCTCACACCCTCAGGTCCCTAAATGTGTCGTCGCCTCGGTAACCACACGCTTGCTTTTGTTTTGGTCGGTTCTGGTTACGGAAGATTTGGTAGAGTGTCTGCCTGCCTGCCTGCCTGCCTGCCCGCCTGCCTGCCTGCCTGCCTGTCTGTCTCTGTGTGTGTGCCTGTGTGTGTTTATGTCAGTATCTCTTTCTCTCTCTCTCTCTCTCTATCTCTCTCTCTCTCTCTCACCGTGTGCGATGAGGTCACGCTTGATATGATCTCGGCCCGCCGGCTCGTGAATTAGAGTCAAAACAGTAATTAGTCGTTATTTTTTCCCCCTCCCTCACTGCACTGTTGACCTACTCTGAAAAAGCACGCCGACTCCCTCTTGCACAGAGGAGCGGCCCTATACATGTGAGGCTGCATGCTGCTATGGATGGGGCTGTTGTTTTTCTGACACACATTCATTCGGGTTGCTTCTTGGATGGTTTGGGGGCCACAATGAGAGGCATGCCGAGCCGTGACTCACCCAACCCCCCCACGCCTCGCGCCCAGGGACCCCCGCATCTGATGTCGATTAAAAAACGCAGACGTGGAGAACGTCACGTGGTTGTGTTTGTAGCACATTGCTGCCTGAACCGTTGTAGATCAGTGGTTTCCTAAAATGTGATGTCTCTCCCGGGACCCAAACTAGTGAAAATATAGCCGTGTTGCAAGCTTACAAGCTCACAACACGTGTTGTGAGCTTGTAGATCTGCTATCCGCTGTAATTAATTCGTTTTACTCGCGAGTCACAATCCATTCAAATTGGAAAACATTGTTGTAGATCAGTCTTTCTCAAGAAAGGTCCAAATTAATGTGAAAATACAAGCACCATTACGGGTCCATTTGACACAGGATCTTCTTACCATGTCAAATTTACATTGTAAATGGAGTCCAAGAGAAAATAATAATAATTGTCAGTTTATCATAGCTACTATCATTGTGACGGGTCTATATATTTCATACCAGAAGTGACAACTTCTGAGAAGTTGCTTGTCAGAAACAGGCAAATAGATTTCGCCATCCTTTCCAAATTAAGAAAACCCACATAAGAAAACAAGGGGACGTAAATGTGACATTTTTCTGAGAAAGTACCGTGCTGTTATCCAGAGGAAACATATCATTTACTGAACACGGCGTCTCTGACGGCCCGAAGAACGAGGTACCGCAAATTACAGGCCCTGCCTGGAGGTATTTGCTGGAACAACAAATAAATAAATCCTCAAAGCTGTCTCACTTATGTATAACCGGAAGGCAAAAGATGTATATGTGCAGAGCTATACCAGGCTGAGGGAGAGGTAACGAGAGGGATGGAAAGACAGCGTATGTTCGCCAGAGCAGATATTCCGTGTGTGTGTGCGTGTGCGTGTGCGTGTGCGTGTGCGTGCGTGCGTGCGTCCTGGGCATGACGATAAACTGCTCTGTTGTAACTATAAGTAACTATACCAGCATCAATGCAGTGGGTGCAGTGGATGCATTTGCTTCCTATAGTGCGTCCCCAGTTGGAACGGCACATCTGTACATTCTGTACCTCCCCCAACACACATTCCCCACATTTACAAGCGACTTTACAGAAGAACACGCCACTTTGATGCTATATTATTAACTCGTTTAGCTGGGGACTCCCTGGAAACACACTTTGAGAACCACGGCTTGTGTTTAAATCAAGTTTTTCAGACTGCCGTGTCCTTTATATATGCATTCGCAAATGAAAATGTATGATGGAGAGACAGTGAGAGAAAGTGGAACCTGGCTGTGAAGTCTTTTCTGGCCCATTGAGACCACAGCCCCCCCCCCCCCGGCCCCAGGCCCCAGGCCCCCCGTGCCATGCTCCCTGCAGACATCAAACACCTGCACGGTGGCCTCGGCACTCTGTGTCCCCCTTTGATGACACGCAGACATGAGTCACACATGGGTCATTCATGTTGGAGGAATAAAGTATTGGGAAGTGTCCTATATGGGGAAGGCCTTCCTCTATGGGGGGACAGGGGCTCTGTGGGGTGGGTGAGAAGGCCTTCCTCTATGGGGGGACAGAGCCTCTGTGGGGTGGGTGAGAAGGCCTTCCTCTATGGGGGGACAGAGCCTCTGTGGGGTGGGTGAGTGTGAGTGCATGGGCGTTCATTTGTTTGATCCGCCGGTCACTGATGCTCTGCCAATCTGTTACACAACCGACAAGGCTCAAAGAAATGCCATTATAAGTTCAACGTCAACTATGTGTGTGTGTGTGTGTGTGTGTGTGTGTGTGTGTGTGTGTGTGAGTGTTCTTCTGAGTGTGTATAGGCCTATCGTCCATGTTGGGTGGAAACCTCATCACATTCAAACCTGTTACTTTTCAGGATTCACATTCAAACATAGTGTAGCACTGTTCCTTTAAGGTATAATGCATACAAGGGGGGAGCAGAGTTCTGAGGCCTGTTTGGCCAGAAGCCTGATTTGAGTGTTTGTTGGGGACCTGCATGGAGGCACCAGGTGTACAGCCTATAGTACTTGGTGAGAAAACCTCAAACAAATGTTGATGCTTTGAATGATTAGTGTCTTTCATGACAGCTGTCTCTGTCAGAAGGTTTAAAAATATATAGTTGATTTGTATTGAGATGGATGCCACCTGTTATGGGGTCTGACAACCATGCTCAACTACACAAATATTGTATACTGTTGTATGTTGGATGTTTGTCTGCAGCCCTAAAGTCACAACTGCTGCAACAACTGAACATTTGTTCAAAGATTGTTGGACAACAACTTCAGAAACTTTATACATCCACATATGATAACAGCATCCTAAGGTTAGCAAGGAATATCACCTCTAATACTAAGCATGTGTTGTATAAAGAATATAGGTTGCTACCTTCAGGAAGGAGAAATGGTGTACCAGCATACAATAAGGTGCAGACTAAAGAGGTCCTTTGTCCACCAGTCGACCTTGAGGCTTAATCAGGAGATCCACAGGATAATCTAAGCGGTGGATATTGCTCTTGTCTTCATGTCTTTATGTATGTAAATTGTCTTGTTCTTTGTGTTATGTCAAATGTGTGTATATGTGTTCTGCATACTTGGCTGCTGTGTCGCAAGACAAATTTCAGTGTGACAAAGTACTATCATATCATATCATATCATTGGTGCCGTGTCATTAGTCAGAAGGTTCATTGTTCCGAAATTACTATCCCTATCTCTAACCCTAACCTAAACCTAACTGCAAGCACGGGAGCAAACCTAAACCTAACCGCAAGCACGGGAGCAGTGCATGTTCGGACTAACGGGACTTCGGATCTATGGGCAGTTCCCATATCATTATGTATGCTTGTTTTTTTGTTTTTTTTTGGGGCTTTTTGCCTTTATTGATAGTTAAAGGTCGTCGGGATTACCAGCCTATAGGTGCCCGGACCGCTAGGCCCGCCCGGGCCACATTGTATGATTTTTGATATATAAAGACGTCACTTTGTTCACTCGAAGAAGACCACATGACACACGGAGCAATTCAAAGTGAGTTTGCGAGCCCTTCTTTCATCCACAGTCCGTATATACTGTACTGTACACACACAATGAGGTTATCGAGGACAAAGCCGTATATATCTCGTTCGTGGGCGTTGTTTCCCCTATGTACGGCCGTTGAGAAACAGGCATCCTGACCTGAATGTGTGCTGGGTGGGCTGTCCCCCGAAAAACACCTGATGTGTATTTATTTATTTATGGTTCTGTGGCTTCCAAGAAACAACACTGTCAGACCATAGTTACAGACGGTGAACCTTTTACTGAGCCCCCGCCGTCCATCCTAGTTTACAACACAAAGTTATCCATCTTCAACCGCTTATCCGTAGTCGGGTCGGCGGGGGCAACAGCTCCACCAGAGAGCTCCAGACTTCCCTCTCCAGAGCAACATTATAGTGACTTTCCTCCTGGGGGGATCCCGAGATGTTCCAAGGCCAGTGAGTCGATGTAATCCCTCCATCTGGACCTTGGTCTGCCCCGGGGTCTCCTCCCAGTGGGAAGTGCATCGATGCATCTCTCTTATTACCTCCCATTATCCTCAAGACCCCTTGTTTTGACATGTGTGCGCAGCGCACCGCACACTTGGCCCACGGTGTGCCATGTATGTGCCCTGTACAAAAACACTAACTGTAAGTGCGCGCAAGGTACATACATACATGCGTGCACAAAGTTATGCAACAACATATACTGTACTGTAGCGCCGTAACTCATCATAACCATTATCGCTGAAGACCCACATTCTGTCTGTCTTGAAGTGAACCCATGCAGTGACCACCCACTGAGTGGTGTGTGTGTGTGTGTGTGTGTGTGTGTGTGTGTGTGTGTGTGTGTGTGTGTGTGTGTGTGTGTGTGTGTGTGTGTGTGTGTGTGTGTGTGTGTGTGTGTGTGTGTGTGTGTGTGTGTGTGTGTGTGTGTGTGTGTGTGTGTGTGTGTGACCCTCAAGTCAGCTGCAAATCATCATTATTATGTAAGACCATATTTCCTCTTCCTCGGTTTTAAGGTTCCAAACATGCCTCATCCCTTTTTTTACAGACCTTTACTGGAATTTATGGATTTTCTGACACTGGACCCCTAATTGCTCCTGATGTGCTGGTTGGTGCCTTGCATGGTTTCCACCGCCATCAGTGTATGAATGTGTGTGTGAATGTAATGCACAATCTATGTAAAGCGCCTTGGATAAAGTCGCTATATAAATGCACCATTTTAACGTACTCTTTTTACAGTGCAATGAAACCACACCACAGCAATGCTCACAGCATACTGTATGTCAAAAAAACAAATGTTACTTTTCGGGATTCAAATTCAAAAGCATCAAAAGTAGCAGATCTACAAGTACTCAAAATGCGCCGAGGAGCTTGTGGATGTGCTACTTTTGATGCTTTTGTGTGTAGTGATTTGTGAAAATATGGAGAGATATGGAGAGGTTTTTATGCAACAGCAACGATATCTGTAATGTACCTCATGGACTATGAGTTATCCAGCAGTGTCTGATGATGGAATGTGCCCTACTGCGACCCTTTGTCCATGTGCAGGGCTGGGTAGCTCTGGTCCATAGCATTTTACTGCTTCTATCCGCCCTGCAGTATAAGGCTATGAAGGCTATGGACCAGAGCTAAGGGCTGGGGAGAGATGTGTGCAGACGCAGTGCTTCTCAAACTGACCCCCAAAATGTATTATTTGACTTCGGACCCCCCATCTCATATTTTGTGCCAGGGACCTCCAGGGACTCCCGAAGTAAAGATTTTTGACTTAACATTTTTTTGCTTTGAAAAATAATATATATGAATGTATATATTTTTTAAATTTGGTAAAACGTCCAGGATTTTTCATTTTTTTATATGGTACTTTTATCCAAAGCGCTTTACAGTACATAGCCTACTGTAGATTGTTAACCTATTTCATTCACACAACGATGGCAGAGGAAACCATGTAAGGCACCAACCTGCACATGGGGAGCAATTAGGAGTTCAGAGTCTTGCTCAAGGACACTTCGACACTAACTCTGGCCCACAGGGATCGAACTGGGAACCTTGCGGTTGCCATCCGGCTGTTCTACCGGCCACTCTACCCCTGAGCCGCACTGCCGCCAGTGATCTACACGCTCACTTAAACATGCTTATATTTGCTGTATTAATACCTTTACTTAAAATAAAATAAACATCTGAGTACTTCTTCCACCCCTGCGTCTTTCTCGTTAAGCTGTGTGATGAATCTGTGCTTAATGCTGACTGACGAGCTGTAAAACCAGAGAAACCCCCCAAAAACATACCATTAAAAATAAGTTAACTTGGTTAATTAAACACTTAAAACTAGTGCACAGCTAAATAATTGGAAGGCAGAGTTCACATGCACCCATAATACTAGGCTTACCATTATGTACAAAATATTGTCAATCTTTTTCTTAACTAAGGACATTCTCTCTCTATGGTTTTTGAATAGTTTAGGTAAAGGTTAACACGATTCAGTTTCAGAAGCCTTGTTTAATTTTTAATTTTAGTTTTGGTTATTTAATTAGTTTTAGTTAACTATAATATAGCCTTGGCGTGCATGCATGCAAGGGTTGAATCGGGGTAAAGTCCCTGTGACATATACTAGCGTCAGCAGCCAGGTCCCGAGGGTGTACTACTACATTAAGCCAGCTCACGCTACAGCAACAGGAGATAGGCCTCATGGCTCAGCAATGCTTACTTAATTGTGTGTGTGTGTGTGTGTGTGTGTGTGTGTGTGTGTGTGTGTGTGTGTGTGGGTGTGTGTGTGTGTCTGTGTGTGTGTGTGTGTTTGTGTGTGCGTTCGTTCGTTCAGGACCCCAGCAGGTAAATGAACAAATATAGTACTTATTTGGTGCTTTTATCTCTGACCTGAGCCCACCTGAAACCAGCAGAGGTCTGTTTTCAGTCACCACCCTAAGGCTTCAGAAAACATCACCTCACCTCAACCCGGAGCCATGAAACTCCAAAAAACCTCACCTCAACTCACCTCACCTCACCCCCAGAGCCTTTCACTTTTATTATTCTCCGTTTTCTCGTTATACGTTATGTTCTTATTCAGCACTTTGGTTCGACCTCAGTCGTTGTGCTACATAAATAAACTTAGATGTGCTATTTTTAAGAAAAAATTAAAGAAAATTTAAACATTCGCTCCAAATATTTTCAGATGGGGGTCTGCTGTAATATTTACCAGCAGCGACTTCACAGAAAAACAAGCCCAAAAGCTCCCTTATAATAAGCAGACATGGCAACACTGCCTCCTGACCTCCACCCAACCTCCCACTGACCTCTCCCTGGCCCTTCGGCTCCCTGCACCACCTGATTCTTCCTCCTCGTCCTCCACCCCCTTTCTAAGAATATCCACTTCTTCCTTCCATGAACTTTGCTCTGCGTCTCGTCTCTTTCCTCCCCAACGGGGGAGAGCTCTCTCATATTCAGCAGTGGCAGAAGATAAACCACGTAGGAACTCAACTCAGTCACTGCTAGGGGTCCCGGCATGCCTCAGCTGACAGCCCGTGTTAAACTTATACACAATGTTATTGTAAAAAGTGTAGTCAGTAGAGTGGAAAGGAAAGGGTAAGAGAGAAGGACTCGTTCTTACAACATGGGTCATGAGTCGGATTTGAACCAGAGACCTCCCAAGTATGTGGTATGCCCCATTAGTCCAGTGAGTCCATGCACGATGCCCCGGGGCAAATTCTTTTTAACGTCTTAGCCTCTCCAGTAACTGTATAGTGCTCCTCTGGGCCTGTAAACTTCAGTCTGGGTCATTACACATGGTTGTAACATTCAGTACAACATTCGTTTTTGATCTGCCATCCATCCATCCATCCAAAATGTTGACAATCACAGACAGAGAGGACTAACGCCTGATTAGCCAGCAATGGCAGATCTATAAATGGTGCATTTATATAGCGCCTTTATCCAAGGCGCTTTACATAGATTGTGCATTACATTCACCCATTCACACACACATTCATACACCGATTGCGGCGGAAGCCATGCAAGGTACCAACCAGCACATCAGGAGCAATTTGGGGTTCAGTGTCTTGCTCAAGGACACTTCGACATGTAGACAGGAGGAGCCGGGATTCGTACCGCCGACCCATGGATCATTGGACGACCTGCTCTACCTCCTGACCCCCATCGCCCCCATCTATGATCTCAAAGCATGTTGCAGCACGGTGTAATGTGAGCTTGTAGATCGTCTGTTTTTGGTGTGCGGCATGATGCTCAACCAAGTATAAATCAGGCGTCCCTTGGTTTCCTCCCAACACCACAGCCCACCACCGAGGCATTCCCCACTGCTCCAATGCACACAGCCAAATCCTGAGTGTGTATTTAACCTGATTTTACAGTGCATCGAGTAATGTCTCAGTTCGAATGCAGAAGGCAGGAGAGTTTTCTTTTAGGCCCAAATCGCCGCATGCAACTCCTTAGTTGCATGAAACTATTATCCCCAATGGCAGTTATTATTAGCATTAGTGTGACATAACAGATTTTCAAAGAATGACTCAGAGAAGATTGGATGAAAGTTTAACCAATGATTTTTTAATCCAACATCTTTTGTGTAAAACAGAGTTCGTTTCAACTTTTACAAACGCCACAAAAATAGAGTAGGCTATTATGTGCAGGGTGAATGGGTGAGACAGACAGACAGACAGACAGACAGACTGCTTGCAGAAAAGCAGTGATTGATTTACAAGCCGAAAACGCTTGTAAATCAATTGTTTTGGGCAGCAGGCGACACCGTTGTGCAAACAGACAGAGTATACTATGGATGAGGCCCTATGAGCTGCTAGTGCTGCATGGTGTCATCACCACTTCTCATGTCGTTGAAGCTTTCAGGCACCCGTGCGCTCATGCCCTCCAGCGGCCTGGACAGGCACACCTGGCAACCGAGCCGCGACCTGTGTGTGGACGACAGGGGACGGGAAGGAGGAAATAAATGATGATGTGACGACAAGCACACTATAAGCCTGGGGTTCCCAGACTTTTTAATGTCAAGGACCCCCAAATTGACACCAATTAGCCCCCATTTGAAAAACACATGCCAAGGACCCTAACCCTAACCCTAACCCCATAAAGAGAAGATCTTTACGGCTATAGCAGTGATTTTCAAGCATTTTAATTGTATTATTATTGTTGGGCCTGAGAGGCTAAAAGTCCCTCCCAGCTCACAACAGATTATTATCTATTGATGATTATTATTATTATTATTATTATTATTAAAAGTCATGATCAAATGGTGTTCCGTGGCTTAAATGCAGAATAAATAAGGGACCTTAAAACCCATTCTGGGCGGAACCCCTTTTGGTGTTTTAAGCTTTACTTTAAACTTTAGCTATTGAAAAATAGCAGATCTACAAGCTCATTAGCAGACCTACAAGTTCATAGCGTGCCACCGAGTGGCGCGCTATGAACTTGTAGGTCTGCTATTTTTGAAAAATCGTTCAAATGTGCCTCAAATCTTTCAGAAAATTGTCATGATTTAGAAAACTTTTTTTTTTTTACGTCAGGCCTGAATGGGTTAAAAGGGTTGAAAACCACTGCCCTAGAAAGTAGACACTCTCCAGTGGATTGGTAGACACTCTCTGGCCTGAGCAGGCTTCAAGCACGCTCTTTAATCCTCTGAGGTAGCCACGCCCCCTCCCCCTCCACAATCCACACACCTGCTGCTGCAAACAAACAGACATGACGAGCTCCTTATTGTTTAGTAGTAAAAAGAGTGAAATAAACAACTTAGAAGGTAACTTTACACCTCATGGAAGTTACTGTGGACTAGTCTGGGTTGTTGGGAATTGAAAACTGCTCGGTAACAAGTGTGACAGTTTGAAAGAGAAGTTAATTCATCTTCATGACAAAACGCTTGGTCGTTTTGGTTTTATTCTGACGGTGAGTTAGCTACATTACCTCTATGCTAAGCATTAACGTGCGTGCGTGCGCGTGTGTGTGCGCGTGCGTGCGTGTGTGTGTGTGAAATGAACAAACGTGCTTGAAGTGATGTGCCCAACATGGGTCCTATTTACATAAGAATAAATATACAGAGACAATGTTTTGTTTGGGGTGTCACTGCACCAATTCCTTGTATGAAACAGTTTACTAATGAATTGGTTTAATTGAAAGTGATATTGAACCAAGAGTTACAACCTGAATTGCACATCTAGATTTCAATCAATTTATTTCAAGGACTATCCTATTCCAGGCATGTCCAAAGTCCCCACAGTGTCCTTCCTAAAAATATATATTATTTATCTGATATAAAACTAACATTACAGTATGTATTATATGTACACCTATGTTACGTACTAGGCTGTGTATCTTGTTCAGGGATGGTCTTTTAGATGAGTCCCAGGGACTTCAATGACAGTCATATGTTGCCATTTTAACAAATTGCAGCATTTAACTCCCATTTCATTTTATATGGTTATAATGTGGTTGTATTCATGTAGAAAAATGAAGAAGACATGATTATTATAACTAAAGCTAGCTAAATAAACTAGAATAAAAAAACAGTACAGTAGTGCATCCCGTGGATGCAGAGGTCGTTTTATTGCGTCCCTTAACTATAAACTGCGTTTTGGGATGCAAAATGCACCCTATTTTAATCTCTGATAACTGTATACTACTATAGGCTGCATGTTATAACCGGAAGGACGCAGTATAGGCTATACAGTACGTATATGTTTGTCTGCTGTTGCTAGTGAGCTTTGACAGGGTACAGTGTACAGTATGTGGCTCTTGGTCAGCTCACTTTCTTTCTTTCTTTCTTATCTACTTACTTCTACTCAAAGCTTATAGTGTCTCTCAACCTGCTCCACAGGTACACAAGCCACCAGACCCCCAAGCTCCGCTTCTTCTCAGCCCTGAGTCCATTCTCCTGTGACATGCTGTGAATGCTGGACCCTATAGAGCCTGCCCAAAATCCCTGACCACTGCACTACTGTCAAAACTGTGATGAGACAATAAAGACGATTCTACACCAGAATGCTATGTGCTGTACTACTACCAAACATCCAAGGCTGAGTGGGAAGATGGCAGCTAGGAGAATGAGGCTGGTCCGTGCCATTGATACTGAGAGGAAATGTACTGGCCAGCTAGCCAGATGTATGGAGGATGGAGACGACTGGCGATACCGCTGGAGGGCTCATCAGGAACTAGAGGGAGAGCTACAGGCAGTAGAAGACGGCTCAAGGTATGAACTTTTTTTTTCTCCTTTTGCTTCTTTGCTGCTGCTGCTTGTGTTGTATGCTGTGTGTATACTATATAATGTGATTTAAGCTGGTGTGGTGTACTGTCATTATGGGACCCAATGACTGGGTGGCAATGAAACATGTTCACTAACTGTTTCTGGCTCTGGAATTGAATGCTGATGTGAATCTACAGTTTGTATGTTGTTTTCGTTGTTAAATGAACGCTCAGGGTTTTTATGGTGTGTAAAAACCTCTCTCCTGATTATGCCGTGAGGAAAATAAGCAGCAATAAGTTCTGAGTGTCACGTCTGATGGGATATGAAGTGATGTCCAAATATGATCCATATGGTCTTATGCAACAGCTGTTATTCCAGATGTGTACCTTTTAGGCGATGCTATTGTATGTGTAGGACGTGTGAGGTTGTCTTTGTGGCGAGTGAATCATCTGTTTCGTGGCGCTGTAGGGGAGCTGCATGTGGTACCGATCAGCCAGCGCCATCCTCTTTAATTGAAGCGGAACGCTGCGTCACTGCGGTGACAGGTGATGATTTGTTCTGCTTAGCAATGTGAGAAATGTGGGTATTAGCCAGGCCTGCGTGCGTGCGTGCGTTCCCCCGTGTGGGGACCCCCACAACGATGGTAAAACCAGACAAGGTTGACCTTATGGGGATTTTCTTTAGGTCCCCTTGAGGGAAAGTGTCATAGCTAATGGTTAGGGTGCATATACTGTACTGTACAGTACCTGTTTGCCACATGGGCACAATGCTCTGACCAGTGAGTCCCTGCTTTGACTCATTTACTGAATGTCACTCTCTCCACATTTCTGTCAATAATGGCTAATATTACCCCACAAAATGTATTTCTTTAAATGAAAAGCCACCTCTGTGGCTTCTTGTTGTCCTCCGGCAGTCATAGGGACGCAGGTAGAAGGTTCAAAGACATTTATTGTAGAGAGTGGCAAGATGTTATGAGCCAGAGTGGATGGGGTTCCTGTCATGACTCGGGTCAGAGTGGGATGACTGATGCACTGTGTGCAGTGTGTATAGATCTCATGGCCAAAAAGGTATGTATTCTAACGTAGAATCTAAATAATACAGCGTCACACACGAGCATCAAAAGTAGCAGATCCGCAAGCTCAAAGCAACGTGCACAAACATGACATCACATGTTTGTGCGTGCCCTCAAAGGTGCCCCTCACTTCGTTCACACAAGTGTGACATTTTAATATGATCCAAATAAACTGTCAGACAATAAAATACCCGATGAAACTTAACAGTAACTAATGAATTGCCCTCCAAGTCATACTGAAGCTTTTGATATTGACATCACTTACACACTTACGTACATACCAACGTACACCTGTGAAGACCTTGTTTACTGTTAGTTTTACAGCGTGACTCACACTGTGCATGTGTGTGCGTGCGTGCGTGCGTGCGTGCGTGCGTGTGTGTGTGTGTGTGTGCGTGCGCGGGACTGACGTCTCAGTAAGTCCATAGGCCAGATCCAGCATGTCCATCTCCTCATCAACAATACATCCCAGAGTATCATACACTTCCTGGTCCAGGATCACATGACAGGTGGAGCACGCCAATGTCCCCTCACACGCCCCTGGGGGAGGGAGGGGGACAGAGAGAGAATTTGTAGTTTTTCTTAGTTTAGTTTTATTTTACTCTCATGCTTTGGCAATTTCACATGACAATACAGCCCCTTTGAATAGAATTGAAATGGAGAAAGAGGGAAAGGAAGAAAGATAGGGCCCTTAAGTGCTATTCGTGATGGTTTAGCAGCTACATACAGACATACTATATGTATACGTACACAAGCAATGAAAAAGGAAGGGATGTCCGCACACTGAATTGTAGCTCCCAGGAAAATTCTTTCTACGTACAACGTTTCGACCTCTGTGGGTCTTCGTCAGGTATGGTACTACTACTTACACATGCAAACATACGTACAGTACACGTGCACACACAATGGCAAAAGGTTCTCGAGAAGTATTCCAGTCTAGTTGATGTCATTTATAAACATACTTTAGCCTGCAGTCAAGAGGTTAGCAACAACCAGATGAAGCTCCTCTCTCCTGGCCCCTCCGACCGCACTCCACTGCTCTTCTATTTCACATTGCCTAAGCCCTTTCTGCCTTGTTTAAAATTAGTTTACAGCTCAAATGGGAAGGACATACATTTAACAAAACATTTGACAAAAATGACATATGTACAAGCCGCTATTTGCGCGTAAGCTTGCAAATCGGCTATTTTCGGTGAAGAGATTTGGTGTAGAGGGGGTAAAAGGAGAGAGCCTATAGGCTATACACTTGGCTCTCTCCTAGTATTTACTTTACTTTACCTTATCCCTAGCCTTTTTTAACTTTTGAAAAAAATAGTACGTGCCAATGTAGTTTGGTTAGTTGAACTATTCAAAACATATTTTCAAAATAGTAAAAAAGGCAAAGTAGTTTAGGGATAAGGGGTTTAGCATGGACGAAAATTGAGCCCTATATTCTTTGCTGACTCTAAGTGGTTAACACCTGAAAATGATGCCTTTAGCCAGAATCCATATGCTGCTGGGAGCCTGGAACTGAAGTGAACTTTTGAGTTTCATGCTTTGCTTTAAAATGTGGCAGCTAGCCTGGTTGAAAGCACTGAATGACAGCTATGAAAAAAACACTGTCTGTACTATTCACAAAACTCACGCCAAAAAAAAGAAAAAAAGCATAAATAAAGATCATCACGTGCAGTATGCTAGACATCCTCTACGAACCACTCCGTGACCTCAGGAGATGCTGCGAGCAATGCACGTAAACCACGGAGGCCGCCGCTTCCCCCCCCCCCCCCCCCTCTCCTCCTCCTCCCTCGCATAGAGGTCATCCAAAAAGTACACCACCACCCACTTCCACCAGACACTGCCCAAAACCCAGACCAAAACACTCAGTCAGTGGGAGGACAAGACCTGCGCGGTCAGGACAGGTCCTCCACACTTCCTTCCTTCTTTACAGAGAGGAGAGGGATTTGTTTTTGGGTTTCTCCCAATGTGGAGAATGTTGTCAAACCAACAGGAAGAGTTATACAGGTTTCTGACAGAAAATACTAGGGAGGAGTAGAAAGTATGGTAAGAAGAAATAATATCTCATTCCTCAATGTGTGGTTTTGTACGTATGCACGTGGACGGGGGTTGGCCTCTGAACATGTTTAACCACCCTTAGGGTTAGGGTTAGGGTTTTGTATGTACGTGGAAGGGGGTTGGCCTCTGAACATGTTTAACCACCCTTAGGGTTAACCACTTTTTTTTTCATACTTTGACGAAACAGCTATACTGTAGCTAGAATGGCTAAACTTTCAAAAAACGAAAATAGGGACGACAACAACTTGTTAAGAAGTCCCATTCATCGCATGTCCTAAAAGGACCATACAGTGGTATGTTCAGACCATTGACTATATAGCCTCGGAAACCCAGACGTTTTTATTTCCAGGGAGAAAAAGAAAGTCTGGGTCCAAGTCCACTTCAATTTGGCATAGAGTAGCGCAAACATCGCTCACTCTCTGCTGATTTCTGATCGTCTGCACCTTTATTAAATTGACACGCACACGCAAACATGTACACACCAGGGGGGCAGTCAGCCAGATATTTCGTGAAGCCTCATTTGAAATCGGTAGTTCATATAATGGCCTGTTGTGGCGCTGGGCTGGACCCAAAAAGCCCCATAGCTCCATAGAGGCCCATGTATTTTGGGCCAACTTCACCTAGACTGTATTACCTTAATAAACATGGTCATGAATACTTTCTTCTTCCAGTCACTAGTTTAAAGTCTCATTTCTAATGTCATAATATTCTTTTTGGAAAATTATGGTCCCATTAATTAAAAAAATGACCATAAAGAAAAAAAACCATCGCGTATGTTCTGAGGGGCGTGGCTATCGTTACAGTCTATGATCGGGATTCCCCTCCCACTCGAGTCAAAATAAAAACCAACGGAGAAGAAGGGGGGAAGTCCCGCCTCGTTGTCTGGGCAGCCAATGGCCAGCTGGTCCAAAACGGAGCCAGCCAATGGCCAGCTGGTACCAAACGGATCTAGAAAGATGGCGATTTACAATGAAGCGATTTCAGGCTTCATTTTACGTTCATGTTAGACCCGGAGAACGCTTTGTCCATATTTTTTACAGTCTATGGTACACACACACTACTCTCTCTCTCTCTGTCGCTCTAAGTAATTAGTCTCATGTCACGCAGCTGTGCATAGTTTCTCCCGGTGGATCCTGCCAGGAGCTGCCTATGCCATAAAAAGCATACAGTGTGAGTTCCAGGCTATTGACTATATGACTCACATTTGACACATTTTTCTAAACATACTGTACTGTGCAATATGTAAGCTATTGGATTTCAATCATTTCAGTACAGTATTAGGGCGGCAACTATCGATTACTTAATTCAATTAATTGTAAAATCTGTATACGTTTCATTTTCAAGGAATAAATATCCGCAACAACAGCGTCGCCTGGTGAAGGCCAACTGTGGCTGTATAACGTTTTCTTTGTTTTAAATTGAACTAAATGCTGTTGCACTCACTCTGTGTCCAGCACCAGCAACGAACTGGCGAACCAATGTTCTAATCATTCTGAACTCATTTTCAAGGAAGCCATTGGATTTAATTAATTTCAGTACAGTATGCAAAATTCATTCTTCAAAACATCCACCACTTCTTAACCACGCTAACATTATCATCGTACAATTGAACTTGAAGACTCGCATGTAGATATTCCCCTGCAGTCGGTAGTGTAATAGTGTGGTGCAGTGTGTACTGTAGTTTGACATTGAGACCAACTTCAGTGTTGACTAAGCATTGACACTGGGTTCTGGTTTGTGCAGTTCATGACATTTGAGTCAGTGTCCCCGAGTGTCGGAGGATCCCAAGCCACACAGGTGGCTGCCTATAGTGACGACAACTCTCTGGACCATTTTGGTTCCATTTGTACACTTTCAAAGGTAACTAGCGGACACGAAGAAGGCCTCTGGCACAGAGAGGCACCGTAGAGAAGGTAAACATCTTAATCAGGACACACGAGGGCTGAACATGTGGACACGCATGGAGGACTGCCTATTCATGTTTCCTAATATTTTGCCCTGGGGCGGGGGGGTCTCATGTGAGTGATGTGACTGATTGTGAATATTGCTTATGAACACAACACTGGCAAGAACATAACCTATAGCTGCCAAGAACATAACCTATAGCTGCCAGAAGACATGTCAGTGGAAAGTTAATCTCACAGGAAGTCCAGCAGCTGTTTATTGTAATGCACTGTAGATACGGCCACAGTATAGGCTACTGGCCCCTGTGGGCGCTGTGGGGCCCCTGTGGGTGCTCTGGGGCCCCTTGCCAATCATGTTGTCTAAAGCTCACGTGTTGTAGCGGAGAGCGGCGGTTGTGAAGGGGGGGGACGGACGAGACGACAAGGAACTCTGACTGCGTCGTATCTAGTCCAGCCTGCGTCTGATCGCCACCTGCATCGAATCCAGCCTCGCTTCCTCACTTGCGTCACATCTACTGTTGGAATTTAAAATATGACGCAGTGTCCTTTTATAGACCAAAATAAATGACACTCGGCAGCATTCCGCCGAGTGTGCGGGAACGTAAAATGTAAGCATTCACTATAAACAGCGGCACCTGTGTTCTCTCAGCCGCTGCAAGCTCTCACCGTCGGGCCAAATGTTTTATACTTTGCCGTACGGTGGTGACGCTTGACATATAGGTCGATGGTTCTCAATGTCGGGTCTGGGGACCACCAGGTGTCCAAATGGAAGTTTACACATCTGTAGCTAAGTCATCACCTGTGTCACCAAGAGGATTTTACAGTGTATAGGTTTGGTATCCCAGAGATAAAGAAAATCAACTTGTGTGAAGTGAGGGGTGCTCTTATCATTATACATCATCATACATGCTCAGCCAATCAAATCATCGCTATGGGTCGTACACACATGGCTCAGCCAATCAAATCACCGCTATGTGGTACACGCAAACGCATAAAGCTGGGTCTGGCGCTCTATCTCCCTCTACCTCTCTCTCCCTCTCCCTCTCCCTCTCTCTCTCTCTCTCTCTCTCCCTCTGTGCCTGTAGTACACACATACACACAGGATAATGCAGACTAATTAAAGTGAAAGTAGAGCAGAGAGGAGCAGGTGGAGACAGGACAGAGAAGGTGGTGGAAAAACGAAATAAAGAAAAACAGATGTCGAGGAGGACAGAGATGGAGAGTTTAAGAGCCGCTGACTTCAAAAGGAGCGTGTGTGCGTGTGCGTGCGTGTGTGTGTGTGATATGCATCAAAGCTTTGCATCCCGGCAGGCCTGAGGAGGCGGGGGTGGGGCGGGCAGGGTTCAAAGGTGAAAGGTTGGACTTCATACCCTATATTTAGGCATATGTGTTGGGAGCATTCACCGCCACCAGACACTGTAAAAATATGAAGTGTCACTCAAGAGGCTTTGACGCACTTCCATTCCATTCCAATGTGTTGTCATATTATTTTTATTTTATACAGTGAAACGACATCCACCGTATGATGGCCTCCGATTAGTTTTTGAGACGCTGAACAGAGAGATTCGATCATTATGTATTTCTGTCGTCTTTTCGTTTTTATTTTATTTTTTATCTGGATCGCAATCGAGACATTTCGAGCAGCCATGGTAAATAATATATCTTTGTGTCATGTAGACATCTGTCATGTAGACACTATGCCGAATGCGAATGGAAATAAAAGCCTGGGTATACCGTGGCTAATATGTAGACACTGGTCTGCTCCCTGGCCATTTTGGGGTAAATAATTCGAGCACATCACTTCTATACCGTGCCAATTTCAGATTTATGTTCTAAAATGTACAAAAATAAATACCCCAGTATTTGAAACATATTCTAATCAGTCCTCTCTATCCGTTTGGTTATTTATTAACATGATAGCTTGAGAACAAACTATTGTAGTAGTAGGTTGCCCGAAGAGATCAGTCCAGGTCATAGAGATGTTGGTGCAGGCGGGTTTTGCACCCTCAGGTTAATTTGTTCATTATAAATGTGTTTTAGATTTATGTTCCTCCTTAAAGGGACACTTCACCCTTTTTGCAAAAAAATATATGTTAATGACGTTTAGAAGCTTTAGAACACTTTCCTGGGGGTCTTTATGTGTGTAATATGTGGTTTTAGATATTTTAGATTGTAGCAGTGAGCCTGTTGTCTCTGATGTCATGGACACTGGGCTCACATGACATCAGAGACAACAGGCTCACTGCTACAATCTAAAATATCTAAAACCACATATTACACACATAAAGACCCCCAGGAAAGTGATCTAAAGCTTCTAAACGTCATTAACATATATTTTAAGGGTGAAGTGTCCCTTTAAGGTCCAAACCCCACCAATGATTCACCATGCAACTCTGCAAGTAGTTGCATGCATGAAACCATTATCAACAATGGCAGTTGCAAGGAGTTGCATTGGTGAGTCAGGTGAGTACTACATTGTGAATAAATAATGCTTAATTTGTGTTGTGCGCTACAAAAAGCTAATCTACAAGGTAAGCTCACGACGTGTCACAGTGCAACGCGTTGTGAGCTTGTAGATCTACTAAAGTAGGCTATAAATCAGGCCCTGACAATCCTGTTCCAGCTGGTCACTTATTTCAAGTAACTTAACCACTGCAGAGCATAAATACAATTCACTTGACGCTAAACGAAGACTCATAAGCTATTATTAATAAATGATCGACAGCGTATGGCAGAGAAACAAACAAAAATACATGACAGAGCAAATGTTGAATCTGATTAAGCACCTGGCTTGCTCCAAGATGGCGAGATTCAGACATGAGAAGAAAAGACCTGACTGGTTCTCTAGAAATAGATCAAAAATCTGAATTAATTGCCCCAGAGTAAACTGCTGAGAAAAAGCCAACCTAGGCTGGAGAGGTAGAAGTATTGAGCCTCGAGCAGAATGGACGGAGTCAAACGATTAGTCTTAATTAGGGATGGAGCTTGTTTGTAGTATTTTGTGGAAAGATGGGACAATAAATTCTGAACAGAATTTTACTAGGGCCTTCAAATACAGTACTTTTCTAACAGACAGAAGGCAATTGACCTTTTTACCAAAACTGTTAACTGGTTAATATGTGTACTGTCACTTAAAAAGCGTGATTTTAACGTTTATTGATAACGGGTACTCGTCTACTTGATAAGCTTGTTATCAGATTTTTTCCGGGTATCGGTTATCGAGCTCCATCCCTAATTAGAAATGGTAATAAATGCACTAAATGTACTGTAGTTGGATTGCATGTACAGCATCAATTTGTGTTTTACTGTGCAGAAGCACACCAAATAACAAAACCAACAAGCCCTTGGGCAAGGCAGCACGTGTCAGGAGAGTGGCTAATTAACATTTTGACACTTGTTTGAACTCGGCATCTTTCCTTACTCGTATTACTCTAGTAAAATAATATTTCAAATATATATTATTATTATCACTGTATTTATGATGTTTTTAAATGTTTTAACGTAAACTATTTAATGAGACGCATATGTGTGTGCATGTGTGAAGACTTATTGAGCCATTTCTTGTCTGGTGTAGGATTATGGCACGTGTGTCTCTGTCTCTCCACATTCCTCTTAACACTAATCTTGTAACTATGTAAACTATAGACACGTGGGGAGCAGAGGAGATGTAATCGGGCTTGAAAAGTGTTTTTACGTCAAGTTGTGATGTATTCCTACTTTGTAACCAAAGGTCTTCCTCAAATTTTAACCACTTTCAACCTATTGGGCATGTAATTATAGGCAAAACTGGTTTGAAGTAAACCAGGAAAGCATCTGTCATTTTAGATTTTTGCGTTGGCTATTCAAAAATACAAGATAGGCTATAAAAGCTCGCAGTGCATCACTTCGTGCCACACTGTGAGCTTGTACATGTGCTATTTTCTACCATTTTGTGAATTACTGATTTAGAAAAAAATTGCAGAATCAAGCTCAGGTCTTAAATGGGTTAACCCATTTTGACCTAACCCATTTTGTGTTTAGTTCAAACATTGAACTAAACACAAACATTAAACCTGTGTACATAGGAAGGGCTGTAATGTAAATGTAATGGGCCTACTGTATGTGTCAAACCCCAAGAGGGGTTCCTGTTCAGAAGGGTTAGAACACCAAAAGGAGTTCCCGCCCAGAAAGACGCTAATGTGAACTAGAGCTCCATCATAATATTATTATGATGGAGCTCTAGTTCACATTTTCTGCCTATATGTAAGCTTGGTACAGTGCACGTGGAAGGGACATCAGTCCAGCTTTATCAGTCTGGCCTTTATACCTTACAAATATTTACACCACAATCTGATTTAGCATGCAACTCTAAACAAGAAAAGCAGTGTTTACATGCTACACTCACATTTCTAATACAACTTCTTGGAATCGTTACTTGGTTGGGATCCTTCCCAAAGTATTCATCCTGTTTCCCAGAATGGACGGTTCTATTACTTTATGAGCCCAAAGTATTCATCCTGTTTCCCAGAATGGACGGTTCTATTATTTTCTGAAGATGATGTGGTTCTTCCAGCTGTTCAACGGGTGCGTTTCATTCTAAAAGGTATTTGCAGTGAGAAGAACGAGTACTGATGCTGAAACTCTCGGCATCCACATGGGAGCGGCGTGGCTCCACTGTGGAGCCAGCCTGTGAAGTCAACAGTCTATGACATTTCTATGACATTCCCAAAATTTGGCAAGGTTTCAACCTGATCCGAGGCTGTAAAAGAGTTACTTTGGATGAGGGTGAGGGTGTACAGAATTGACAACCAAGGATTGCAAATTATGCAGATTTATTTATCCTGTTTTACTGTGTAATCGTCAATGTTTAACTGCTGTAAACAAACATAAAAAGTCCATGGTTTCCACATGACGTCATGTTTGGTGCCCTAAAACAAGCATTAAAAGTTCATAGACTTTGCCGCCATGTGACAGGAATTGGAGGGGCTAGCTAGCGCCCCTCAAAAAAGGTGTTTTAAAATACTGGTGACAGCTCAGTTTAATCTACAGTATATGGTTGAGATATCTGTTCCTTCTTTCTTTTTCTCGGCTGACAACATTTTTGAGGTTTGTCCCAGTGTGCTTTTTATTTTAATTTTATTATTATTATTTTTTATTTTTTTAAGTTCCCTTTCTTAACCATAACTGTGCACTCGCTGCTGATGAGACAAATACTATACTTAAACCCTCAATACTTTGCTGAGCGTGCTCCCCCAGGGGTACTATGTACTTTGCCCCCTCCTTTTTTCCACCTCTACCCAAAATGTCTTCTCCACTAAATAGCAGATCTATAAGCTCACAAGCTTGTAGCTCATTGTTTGCCTATTATGACATGCCCAGAATAGGGATGCTGTATAGGATTCATGTGGTTCAGAATTCAGATACCGATGACGGTACTTGATCCAGTTTCATGTATAGTTTCACAGCATGTGGCTGAGAATTCAGTTCCTTCTCTTTTTCTCGTCTGGAGAAGTCAAATGATTTGTGGTTCGTCATGTCTTCCAAGTTCCATTTTTTTTTCACCATCGCTGCATATTTGTTGCTGATGAGACAAAATACATTTTACATTCCTTCGTTGTATATGTCTTCTGTTCCAAACTCATTCTACTGGACTGGTGTTTTGTCTTGTGGATGAAAAATGGTAGCAGCCTATAGAAGCCTAGATAAACGGGTAACACACCTGTGTTAATTCACACCGCCGCACCACTCCCCTAAACGGATCTGCTGCAGTTCACCAGCAATGAGTGGAAGGTGGACCGGTCGATTTTAGGATTGACCGGTCGATCTTAAAGACATGGTTTTTGGCAGCTAGATTTTTTTTTTTTTTTCTTTCTTGAAAGGCATCCGATAAATTCTAGTTATTATGGTTGCCCACCCCTGCTTTCTAGCAAAGCTGGTTGTCAGTTGATGGCAGGCCACTACAGTAAGGCCCGATGTGTCACTAAAGCACTTTAGCTCAGAGGTCCTCAAAATGTTTTTGGCTCAGGTTACCGAACTTTTTCATCCACGTCACCCCTGAAGTACATTGATACTAGCACCTTAGATTTATGCCATATTATGGTACATAAATATAAAAATCTTTCCCCCTGAGATACAGTATGTCACGAGGAAAATGAGTATCCATTTCCATTTTGGACAGATTGAAAATAACTTTGTACATTGAGATACTAGCACCTTAGATTTATGCCATATTATGGTACATAAATATTAAAATCTTTCCCCCTGAGATGCAGTATGTCACGAGGAAAATGAGAATATCCGTTTCCATTTTGGACAGATTGAAAATAACTTTACTACTTGACATTTTAACCTCTTGAATCCCATCATCCCTTACATTCTGGGGCGTTCTCACAACGTGTTACAACGTGACGCGTTGTGCACTTGTAGATCTGCTATTTTTGGTGAAGAGATTTAGTGTAAATTGAAAAAGAACACAGAAAAGTGCAACACTTCTGCGTATTTAAACTGAAGTGATATTGATAAATTCCAGGTATTCTGCGGCACCCCTGGACATCATGGCTCCCTAGGGTGCCATGTAATGTACGGCACCCACTTTGAGAAAACCTGCCTTGGCTATTGGCCATCTTTCTAACTGTTAGAGATGTCCCATGGCTGTTGAAGACCCCGTACATTTGGCTGTTTGTAACGAGCCTTTTCCTTGCCAATGTCTACTGAACCTCAAATGCTATATCTCACCAATGGAAATATAAAACATGTGTAAACAATTACCATGTTATTGTATTAATGCATTGATGATGTATGTATTCAGACATGCCTGAAGTTCCCTGGCCTGAGGCAGTATACGTCCCAGGCCCCACCATGGACTCGGGATCTGGCCCTGGATTTATGACGTGCAAACACACACACGGGTCCTGAGCTGGACTCAAACACACGGGTCCTGAGCTGGACTCAAACTGCTGTAGGAAGTTGTGCTTGTGCCGTAATGCAGTAATCCTTTCCCCCTCGCTATAACTGCAATATAGGCCTATCTAATTCATTAAATCATATTTGCATTTGTTAACACTGTCACCACATTAGGATCACGCTATGAAATGGCAATTTACATTAAATGCATTAACTCTCTCTGAGCTTATTGCCTCTGTAGCTTGGCCAAATACTCGCCATCAAACTCAACCTCTTAATCATGTTTGTAATTGTAACACGATTAACGGTCAGGAAGAAATGTGTTAATCAGTGTCAGCTTGGATACAGGGTTTGTATTGTTTTGTTTTGCTCCACTGGGAGGCGGGTAACTGTAGTGATGGTGTGTGTGTGTGTGTGTGTGTGTGTGTGTGTGGGGGGGGGGGGGGGGGGTGGGGGGGGGGGGGTGGCTGGCTATCTTTCACGGCCCTGCGGTTGTGAAGTCTGCTCATTATTAGGTGACGTGCGCGGGCCCGCGCACACAAACACACGATCACTCACGCCGCAGGGAGGGCAGGGGAGGTAAGGCAGATTGCTGATAGTGACAGAGGAGCAAAACAGGCCCGGCCGGGTGCTCTTCTCTCCCTCATGGGAGCCGATTCCATCGTCCCAATACCAAAATAGGACTGAGAGAGAGAGATAGACGGAGACAGTGAGGAACACCAGACAGACGGACGGACAGATAGACAGTGTTGGAGAGAAAGATAAAGGCACGTGGGTCTTGAACTTATTGCTGAGTGCCCTCGTTTTTTCTGTGACTCTCTCTCTCTCTCTCTCTCTCTCTCTCTGTGTAGTCTCTTTCACCGTTTCCACTCCACCTACACTTCTCTCTTCCATTTGTTTCCCCCCTCCACCCCCCCCCCCCCACCCCCGTTTTAACCCTTGAGGTGCTGTGACTCTCTCTACCATATAAAGCCACAGAGAAATTTACGAGCGCCTGTGGACTGCAGCAGGGCCAGATGTGACAGATGTCATGGTGACTGATGTGGCATCTACAGTATTCTCCCCGCAGCACCTAATATGGGAAAGCGACACTCGCAGGGTCCTCTGCTCGATTGATCACATCATATATATGTTCCGTGTAAATCCTTTCACATGGTATTTACTATTTACATATGTACTGTAATGGGAGCGGTGGTGCAAACATGCAGGCGTAGACGTAGACTAGCCTTGTCTCAAAACCCCATGAGGAGTTGTTCGGAAAACCAATGCTGTATTAAAGGCTTATTTAGAATGATATATGCAGCCGTAGTTCTGTGCCAGTGTCGTGCACCAAAAACTAGTACATCTTCGCATCACAGGGGCAGCGGTGGATCAGTGGTAGAGTGGCCACATGGGAACCGTGAGCTTCCCAGTTCAATCCCGGGCTCCCCCAGAGTTAGTGTCGAAGTGTCCTTGAGCAAGAATCTGAACCCCTAATTGCTCCCGATGTGCAGGTTGGTGCCTTGCATGCGGTTTCCTCGACCATCGGCGTATCGGTGTAATGCACAATCTACTGTATGTGAAGCCCCTTGGATAAAGGTGCTATATAAATGCACCAACACAACGGATGATGAGCTTGTAGATCTGACTTGATAACGTTTCAGTTCGCTGGCACCAGTGTTGTGAAATGTACACAGATGAGGTGGTTCCATTCCGCATGTGAATTATTTAGGCGTCAATCGACACATTCGATTTTCACACATTTTTTTCCCTCTTTTAATGGTTTCTTTTTTAACGTCCATATGTGGAGCTTCAGCTATCCAAGTAAAAAAAAAATCATTGACACGATTAGATATTCTGGTCAATTCATGTGTTTGTGCACAAGTGCCACAAGTCAATAACATTATAGTCACATCTCACATGATGCTTTCTAGGGTAGTAGGTTGTCAAGAATTCTTGACAAAACTGGTACTTAACACTAACAGTGATAGTTAGGAAGCTTCATATCACTACTGCACTAAGTGTGCTCTCATCTAACATTGTGCTAGCGTGTTTAAACTTGTGGCGAATAGCAAAATGTTTCTTGAATTAACAGTTGAAAGCAAAGTGACACATTGTTGATGAGGAAAAGACTTTGGTGTACCCGACGTGTGTCTCTCTCTCTCTCTCTCTCTCTCTCTCTCTCTCTCTCTCTCTCTCTCTCTCTCTAATTGGCTGACAAATCTCTCAAGCATGGATGTAAGATGAAACACAACCCATGATTAGTGGCATTGCATTTCAGTGTGATAATTATCGACTGATGTAGATGTAGTATAGTAAACTGTAACTTACATTTAAGTAATTACAGTGATTAAAATGTTGTCACGTAACACATTTTAATACGTAGGCCTATGCTCTTTTAATGTTATCAGATCATTCTCTAATTACTGCTGCTCTGTTGTTTAGCTTTTTCCAGTCCTATATTAAATTATAAAGAAAGATCTGCTGCTTCCGTAGAAAAAAACAATCGCAAAACCTGCCCACTACCACTTTAATCACTGTTTTTGATCCGGCACCCAGCCTAATAGGTTTTAGATGTGCGTGTCTTTTTTGGCTGTTTTTTAGCCTGATTTACCAAAAGTAATTGGACAATGAATTTATAATAATTTCTAATTAGCAGAATCAATATTTATCACATCCATGATTAAACGATGCCATAGCCCAACCAGTTATCTGTTATCTTTTTCTTTTCTTTTTTTTCTATTAAACTGTATCATATTGGACACTATATATATTAGTATCCAATATCACTTGTGAAAGTAAAGGGACTGACTTACGGTATGCCACTAAATCCATGAACTAAATGCCACATGAGTCTAGGGCCGAGTAGACCTTCTAGATGAATGAAGGTCAAAGGTCCAATTGCTGGTATTGCCCAGGCAATACCTCCAGCAGGCCAAAGGGCCCTGGAGCAAGACACTGAACAAATACCCTTTTTGCACTGTACTCAAGTTGCTCTGGCTATAGGCGTGGACTACAATGAGGAATGCTTCACTTATACTGAATCGCACAACGTTGTCGCATTGCTGACTACGGAGTACAAATTAAGCTTAAAGGACAACTAACGCCATTTTCAACCTATATCTTCATATAATTGGTCCTCAACTAATGCTCATTATAATATGGTGTTCAGAGACCAGTGCTTTGTTCCCCCTTTTCCTTTCAAAGGATTTCAAATTTGTATTAAAGCAGGGTTTCTCAAAGTGGGTGCTGTGGCACCCTAGGGTGCCTTGACGCAAGTCCAGGTGTGCCTCAGAATACATTGTATATTCTTTTTCAGTCTACAGTACACCTTGGGTGCGTTCGGAAATGTGCACCTGGAGCGCACTCGCCTATTAGGTTCTATTGGCAGTGCACTCAGTGTGCCTATATCCGAACACACCCCAAGTCTCTTCACCAAATATAGCCGATCTACAAGCTCACAACGTGTCACAACGTGACGTGTTGTGAGCTTGTAGATCAGCTATTTTGTTCCCCCCAGAATAGGGATGCTGCATGGGGGTTTTAAGTGGTGAAAAGGTATCTTACCAAAGCCATCAATGTCTAGGCTCTGCTTGACCACCACGTCCAGCAGACTGTCTCCTACAGCTCCTGATGCTGTGAGCTTCCCTCCATCACGGTTTATGAAGTGGACCGTCACCTTCTCCTCAGACCTACACAGAGTGAGAGGAGGGGATGAGTGGATGGATGGAGAGATGAGATAAATGACTAGGGGATGAGTGGATGGATGGAGAGATGAGATAAATGACTAGTGGATATGGCAAAAGGACAAACGAGGACAGCTTATAGGTTTTTTTTATAACCACAATATGCCCGACATGACCTTCTGGTCAAGTTCTGTTTTTGGTTGTCATTATTCCATTTGCCACTACAAGCTGAAGTAGCAAAATGTCGGTGCGGCATTTCCGCAAGACTCTGCAACAGCAGCAACAATATAGAAAAGATAATGGAAAAGTAGGAAAGACCCACAAACGGCAGCAAATAACCGTAGCAGCAGTTGAAGATGTGACGAGATAACAATTGTCCATGGCTCAATGCGTATCAAAATGGGGTTACTGGAAATGAAAAATATTGATAATCACTGGTGTAGAGAGAGACGGCCCTGTGTGGTAAACATGCCAGTTAAAATCTTGATCAGACTGGAAACACTTAGTCACAACGGTTACAGCTTTCATTGCTTGGCCAATGGAAAAATAATGTCAACAGTAATAATCTCACTAAACCATAATAATTTAACTTTTATGTACAGTGCTCATCATCCGGCCTGGAGGAGCACATGTGCTTTCAAGTTGAATGATGATATTTGGCAAATCGTAATTTATATTGTAAGATCACTGTTAGTTAGTTCGGTTTGTACACTCTCAGAGTTTTACAGACCCATAAGGGTCCATTTGGTTCCAAACTATCATTTAGCTTGGGGACCCAGTGGAACTCCCCCAAGGACCCCTGGGGGTCCCCGGACCCCACTTTGGGAACCACTGCACTACACAGCAGAACATTGGTAAACAACATAACGTCATCCTGCCCAGAAAGCCAAGCGCTGTGTGTGTATTGAGGACCCGGAGCCTGAGTTGGCTTTGCTGCAGTGCCCAGAACTCAACGTCCAAGCACACAGCTCCCATAAATGACTTTTACAAGACGAGCTGCCTCTGCCTGATATACGGAAAAAGATGGCTATCAGATATGAAAGATAGGTTTCTCTGTTGCCTTAGGAGCTTTTTATTTATCTTTAAGACATTGACGATAAGTCATGTCTCCTCCTTAACGACCAAAACATTATTAAAGATGAACAGAAATAATAATCTTTTGGATGTTGGAAAAGAAAAGAACTAGGTGAATTGCCAGGACGCCCCACCAGAAATCTTTTAGTAGAGTACAACCGTATAAACTTCAAATTGAAAAACACTTTTTTTAACCACTACACCAGTGGCGAGGAATGACTTTTACAAGGCGGACTGTGTGTATATAATGCGCTGTGGTTTGCCTCAAGCCAAATGTATTTCATGTTGTTTTTTTTTGTTGTTGAAGATTTGACGACTGTCCCCACTAATGTTTGCAGTTACCTTGTAGAATGAAATGAACAACTCCAGACGAGGCAATTGCACGAACATGCATGAACAATAGTTACAGGGAATGGACAATTAATTTCTGTTTAGTGTCTGTCCCTTAAGAGAAACTTGGTTTGCACACGGTTTGCAGTACAAATCACTAACGTTACAAATGTACATACAGTGACATACGTACATCAGGTGACTAGACTGGGAGTCAATAAATGGATACAGTGCAAAAGCTATTACCTCTCTCTCCCGCACGCACACACACACACGCACACAAAATTAAAAAAAGAAAGTCATTCCATGTGCAAGGGCCAGTGCATGCCATGAATCCTAGCATTCATATACATCTTGGGGGCGAACATTGAGCTTATAGCAGATCTACAAGCTCACAACGTGCTGCAACATGGCACTAGATATCTTCGGCAAAGATATAAAGTGTAGTCCTATATATAGAGCCCATAGGGGACACCCTATGTCTACTACTACTAAATATAATATAGGGTCTAAGGTGGTTCAAGGAGCACTCAAACCATTTTCAACCTTATCTTCATATAATTGGTCCTCACTAGAGCTCATTACTGTATAATATGGTAAAAGTTTGGTCTACTCACACTGCATCTCATTTCCAAGTGAAACAAAACAGCCTTTTTCTTCCTGAAAAGGTTAGCCATTGTTCTCGCAACCCCCGCCCCACCCCTACATTTAAAAAAAAGAATATATATATATATATATATATATATATATATATATATATATAATTTGTGGACCCCCCCACAAATAATTTGGGGACCCCCCCGAGCAGTTGCGACCCCCAGGTTGAGAACCCCTGGCCTATAGGGGGACCCCGGACCCCACTTTGGGAACCACTGGTTTATATATATAGGCCACTGCTATAAACTCCTTTTCTTCTGTTGTAACTTTCACCTGAATCAATACCAAAGAGTTTAACAGCGGTCAGACAGAGACTTCAGCTAACAAACAATGGCAACCAACTCCATATGCAAACATATTCAAGTACGGTATACGCTATAATGGTATTTGGCAAATGCAAGCACTGTAAAGTAACCAACAACGGGAAGTGCGTATGATATTTACTCAAAGAAGGCAAACATCTGCACACTAAGAACTTCAAGAACGCAACAGCCTATAAGTAAAGAATGACACAAATGTAGTATTTATCTACTCGGCAATGTTTTATGTGTTATTTTGCTGCCCTCTTGTGGTTTTCTTGTGGAGTTTACACAGCTATCACAGAGTCTGTAGTGATACATACTGTAGGCCTACATTTTCAGCGTCAAATTCAGCAATGTACTATCCTACAGGTGCTGTATTTTGCCCCCCTCTTGTGGCTTTTGTGGAGTGTGACTGAGCTTTCACAAAGGTTGTAGTGATACATATTATTACTTGCTCAAGCAAAACGCTTGAGCAAGTATTGTGGACGGCTGGACCAAAAGTGGTATGTACTGTATGTGTGGTATGTATGTACTGTATGTCTCTAATTGGCTATTGATGGTGACGTAATTAAGATATGTTTCAAGATATGTTGAGGGGTGTGCTATATAGCCCCTCCTATGCCCAGCGTTGAGGGTTTGTGAAAACACAAACATTGTGTAAACACAAACACTGTGTAAACACAAACGTTGAAGACAAAGGTGAGGATGAAAATTGTGCCCAGCTTTGAGGATCTGTGTAAACACAAACATTGAAGAAAATTGTGATTGGCCAGAATGAGATGATGTATGGTGATGTATGATGATAAAGAGCCCCCTCACTTCACACGGTGTGATTTTAAAATCAGCTTTTTTATGGTTTGTCCACAAACAAATATTTGCCCCCAGTAGTATTTCCAGAACATGGAAAAAGAGTTTGGTTGGCTTATTATCCCATGAATAGTGAAGACTGAATGACCTTAAACAGAATTATACCAGCGGTTCTCAACCTGTGGGTCTTTTTGGTGGGTTCCCAGATGACAGTGAAGTGACAATTTAAAATACAATCAAACAAAAAAATGAATAAGAAAACAAGACCATTACTGAATCAAAACTATACTGATTTGACTCAACACGGGGAAGCTCACCCAGCCTGGACAAGGAATGGATTGACAGATTGACAGCTCTTTCTCCATTCTGTGGGTGGTGCATGGCCTTTGATTCTGTGGGGGGTGCATGGCCTTTGATTCTGTGGGGGGTGCATGGCCTTTGATTCTGTGGGGGGTGGTGCATGGCCGTTCTTAGTTGGTGGAGTGATTTGTCTGATCCGATAACTCCGGCTTGTTAAATATCACACCTGTGTGAAGTGAGGGGCACTCTCATAATCACTCATAATCATACATCATCATTTATCATCATTGTCATTCAATGTTTGTGTTTACACAAACCCTGAAAGCTGGACATATACTAGCGCCCCTCAAAAAACGTATGAAACATTGGCTAAATTGTCAAATGATATAAGAGGTAAAGTAATTTGAAAATAGACGTAAAAGATCACAACGCAATGATCTTGTAAGCTAGATTTGAGCATTGCGCCTATCACAAAGCAAGTTCAGTCAGGAAACTCGGCGCAGTTGCTGCCGGCCTCACACTCATCCAATCACGCACTTATTCCATGTTCATACCGGCTATTTAAACTGGAAGTTTGCACTGCTCATCCCGCTTGCTTGCTGCTCCACACTCCGATTCTGCTGTAAGTTTAAACTTTTGCTGCTCACCCTCCTCCACCCCAGTTACCTAAAAAGTACCTAAAAAACAGATCCAATTCATCGCCAAACCATAATGTATTGCTCATTTTATAGTCAATAAATATATATTTCATCCATTCACGAGTTGTCCTGACTGAACTGCTACTTTTCAGTCACTTGGGGTCCCGGGTAGTGTTCAGTCCCACACCAGAAGTCTGGAGGCTGAGAGATCTCCATGAGCCGGACCTCCTGCGGGTCCCTGGCCTCGCTCTCTGCGCCGGCCGGCAGTGGTAAAGCTTTGTAGTAATGACAGTCTCGTCCGTCGTCCGGGTCGTAAGGCGGAGCCAGGATGTCCATGAATGCCGTGGGTCCGTCCACGGCGTCTATCTGGTGCAGGTTGTTGGTGTCCGGGCCCAAGACACAGGGCCCGCTGTCCTCCGTGAACTCCCCGGTGGAACGGAGCCGCGCACACTGCAGGGCGCCTCGAGTCGAATGAGGGTCTGTGGTGCTTGCGGCGGCGGCTTTATCCATCTTGTCGAAGCAGGTGATTTGGACGGTGCCGTACATGACCTTGAGCATGCCGTGCATCCCTGGGTGGTCGTGCAGGGGGATGGAGGCCCCCCTCCTCAGCAGGAACACGCCCATGCTGAAGTCGTCCGTCTCGCATATGTGCATGTATGTGACGGGCGGCGCGCTGCGGGGCGGACCGGGCGGCGCGCCGCGGGGCGGACCGGGCACCGTGGCCGCGGCCGGGGAGCCGTCACCTTCCCTCGGGGTGAGCTTCAGGTCCGCAGCCCTGACCTCCGTCATCAGGCTCTTCAGTTTGCTCTGGTTGTCCAGGAAGGCCTTGGCAGGACACGGCTTTCTGAAGGTGATCTGTGCCTGACGGGCGATTCCCTGCACAATGCTTGTCATGTTGTTGTTGTTGTCCTGGTGCGTCATAGCCAAATCATCGACCTGCAAATGTGTGTGTGTGTGAAAACAAATATCTAGTATATTTGCAAAAGCATATCGTATATAGCCTACAGTACATGCACTGGTTTGATGGCTCCGTCTAGAGCGCCTTTTCGCATCTCGACCCGTCGGGATTAATGACCAAAACAACCACAATGAAACAGATTGATTTAAATGAATTCAATAGAATAGGTTCAGTAGCAGGTCATGTTGTTTCCTCTCAGATGCCCCACTTTCAAGTAAATATCACACAGGTCTAGAGAGACACGCAATAACCTCTGTGCGGTGCCTTTCACATAGTTTTATACTTTATGAAATAGTTAACTCTAATTTACAATGGAAGATCAGGTCATATGTCATAGACCTGTGACGACATCAATGACGTCACAGGATGGCCACAAGGCATCTGACATCCACAATCAAGCCATGCCATTCTGATGATTAAAGGTCTTAAAGTTATTAGCATTTTTTTTTTTTTTTTAAGATATTATTTTGCGGCTTACGCCTTTATTGATTTTTTAAGGGATAGAAAGTAGGCTGACAGGAAACGGGAGAGAGATGGGGGGATGACATGCGGTAAAGGCCGTGTCGGGTCCGGGAGTCGAACCCGCGGCACACCGCGACTGGATCACCAGTCCGGTGCCCAGACCGTTACGCTACGGCCTGGGCCAAGTTATTAGCATTTTGACCAAATTTACATTGTGGCTGAGGGCCATGGGATCAGGCAAAACCAGTAGGCCCATCCTATCCTCCAGGAAGCATCAATGCTATTATTTGGGACCAAAGTGTATATGAACTGACTGATCTCTCAATAACAGAAGACTGCCCAACCGAACAACACACGTCACACATCCAGTCCCCAGATGACAGTACAGTGACAATAAGGTCTAAAGAAAAGAAAAGGGCAAATCGAAAGTAACCAACAAATATATCAGAAAGAGGCACAAAGAAAAGAAGACATCACACGTGTGAAGTGAGGGGCACTCTTTTCACAATGAACATGAAATATGACAACTGAATTTATGTGATTGGTTAGCTGATTTTCTTGTCTACATACTGTATGACAGACATTTTCCCTTCGTTGTCAAATGTTTAATTTACGTCATATTTGACGGACATTTGACCTAATTTCTCCTTTCATTGTCAATGGCAAATGTGGGGACAAAAGCTGTATATAGGAGGGGCTAGCGTAAAGAAGCCAAGCTTGTGGATCTGGGGGGTCCTCGGCCTGAAAAGGTTGAGAACGACAGACCAAATCTGGAGTTAATTTAACTCCATGAAGTAAAATCTGACCTTTGCCCTGGCCCCTGATAGTTCCACATTACAGATAAGAAGTAGGGAGACTGATGAAGCTTGATTTATTTCAGCCACAGTCATACTTAGTTGCATCCAGATGTTGATGTCAAATTGTCAAATATTAAATAATAATTCAAATGACATGACGGGTCACAGCTGGACAAAAGACAGAGGAAGCCCACACCAGCCATCTCTCGATCATGATCAGGGTTTCTCAAAAGTGGGTACCGTTGCACCCTAGGGTCCAGGGCTGCCTTGGGATAAATATTAGCAATATCACATTATGTTTAACCACAATTTACACCAAATCTCTTCTCCAAAAGTAGCAGATATACAAGCTCACAACACAACGTGTCACTGAGCTTGTATATCTGCTATTTTTTGGAGAATGTCCCCCCCAGAATTGGGATGTTGAGCCTCAAGTGGTTAATGGAAACGGATATTCTCTCAAGTTTTCCTTGTGACATAAACATTTTACTATTTCCCTACTGTAATATGGCGTTATGATTCAGGGGTGCTGTGGATGAAACGGTTATTTTCATCCACTGCCTTGAACCAAAACTTTTTGAGAACCATTGCTCTAGATTAGGCTCAGTCTCAAAAGCTTGTAGCCTATATTGCTTTTAGAGAAAAAGAAAACAGCTCAGGGATCCAACAAAGAATGTTAAGAATGTTCCCCTGTGGCCTTAAATAGCTTCATTGATGGGCAAAGTAAAACACCTACAATTCAAAATAGATATTATAGTCACTATATAGAATATATAGTTTCATACCTGAGAGGCTGAGAACAGCTGCTGAAGAGGACTTTGTTTCCAACATGTGGCAACGTCGCCAACAGTGCAACGTGTGACACAGCAGCAGCAGCAGCAGTGGCTTTCGTTTGACGATATAATACAAAACGTGGATTGAATTTCATCAGTCTGCTTATTACAGATGCTGCTGACATAGCTTAGGTGCTGTGTGGAAATAAAACAAACAGAGAAAACTCACATAAAAGGCAGTCTAGACTGTTGTCTCAACAACAGTGTCCCACTGTCCCAATTCAAACTATGCGGAATGAATGACCAAGTGCACTTTGAATGGGTCACCTCGGGTGAATTGCTCAACAGCACCAGTGCCAATTAAAGCAGTATAAACAACCCAGCACAAATAATGGCTATTGTCCATTAATGGCCACACGGTGTCAGCGTTGCACCACAAGTGAGCAGGTTTCCCTGCAATGTGACTAAAGAAAGTAGTAAAAGACAACATTGCAGGCAGGTGAGGTGGGTCACCAATGTACTTTTTCACATCACTTCCAATTTCCCCCGTAAGCCTATCCTGTATGAGTCATGTAAGTCACAGAAAAAAATACAAGAGTTGGAACACTGGCCCTACCTTTATTGATTCATTCATTCATTCATTCATTGACTGACACAATAAAATATGACATGGTATGGGGCAGCCCGTGCCCTATATAATTTAATACATGCACAATCAAAGACATGTGTACATCTGACATTTTAAAGTAAGGATTGAATTAGTAAAAAAATAGTTTATAAGGTTATCAGATGAATATAACACATTTTAAGGTAAACCAAAAAACACAATTTTCCCATTATATTGTGGCTAATATTTGTGAACAAGCGACTGTTGATTTGTTTTAGGTAAATAAAATAATAACCCAAATGTATTTGTGGACCCGTCTGCTTTATGGAGCCTCGGGCCATCGGCCAGCCTTTCCACATGACGTGCATAATCATATCTTTGTAATTATTTGTCAAAAGAATAAAACAATAACGATAACGCCTGAGAGCTTATTTCCCCTCAAGGTCAAGGTGTTTCTCGGCTTGCTGAATAATCGTGACTATGGTGAAGTTAACCTTGATTATTTGATTCAACAGGCAGTGTTATTAGCCGTCTGTGCAGCAAAGGTTCTAAGGAGGACCAGATTCACAGGATGAAGGGTGGGTCCATCCCAGTTAGGCTACAGTTCACAGTGAGTGAGTAGCATCATAGGCCGTAAAGGTAGCATTGAGATCATGAGCACAGCATTTCTCAAAGTAGGGTCCTGGGACCCCAGTGGTTCCAAGGAGGTCTCCACCAGCAATGTGGGCAGTAGTTTGACTTTACTTATAGTTTATTTCATTTGTTAGAAGTTATCACATTTGTACATAATTTGGTCAATATGTAAAATTATAAACAATACAATAATGTAATAATAATTAATAATAAGTCATACAATTTAGCAATAGAACATTTTTTGTATGTTTGCTATTAACATTACCGTAATTTCCGGACTATAAGCCGCACCTGAATATAAGCCGCACCAGCCAAATTTAGGGAAAATCCCATATACAAGCCGCACCGGACTATAAGCCGCACCGGACTATAAGCCGCAGCGACGTTAGCTCAGAGCCTGAGATGGCTCTGCGTTAGCAGTAAAAATCCATAGATAAGCCGCACCGTTGTATAAGCCGCAGGGTTCAAATCATGGGTAAAAAGCTGCGGCTTATAGTCCGGAAATTACGGTAATTACAAATTAATATTTACTCTACCATTTATCCTTTGACCATCGTTTATGCCAATTACATGTAGTCGCTCTGGATAAGACAAATAATTAGGCTAGTCTTACTCTAGTAGTTTTATTTGCTCAAAAAGTCACTTGACTTGGAATCCACATCAGTGGCTGTGATTTCTGTGAAGCCAAATTTGACTTGAACTGGATATCACGATCTATCCCTCTTGTAGTATCTGGCATCTCAATCAATGTCAAATGAGTTAAGTTCTTCTATTCCCCACTCTACATATTGAGCATTCTTCCTTTCTGCGATAAAAGCCAAAATTGACTGATCTGTCTGTTGGCTGGAAGATGTGGTCTCTGGTTCATCCCAACCCACATCTTCATCTATTGTCACCAGTGTTGAGAAACAACCACGACACCAGTCACCCTCGTCGTTGGAGTACAACTTATCAACCTTATGCTTTGATGCATCAAACTTTTCAGAGACTGCAATGCCATAAGTAAAGGCACTTTTTCGTGATGCTACTACTTCTTCCAAACATGACGGCTCCCTTCAAAATTGCCTGCTGGGCCATCAAAGGGCAAAGTACTGTGCACTGAGCACCAAACCGTTTGGTAATGTGTGTACGCAGAATCTTACTAGAGGCATAACCCCCCCACTAACACAAGGTACTCGATGGCGAAATCCTTTTTCAAGATTTCATTGATACTTTTAGTCATGCCAGTCAGACTTTCATCAAAGAAAGATCTCAGCCTCTCCTTTAAGATTTTGATCAAACCCTCATCCCAAAACACACCTGTCTCCATTGGTTGCCTTTGCCTTTGCTGGGCTAATGCTGCCAAGTTAAATGGGCAGGAGATCTCTACGTCATCATCCACACATTTAAAAACAGAGAAGTTATACAACAGCTTTTGAAGCTCACTGGGATATGTTCTTTCATACTCATTCCAGAGATCATCAGAGAATATTTCCTTGAGGAAACATTTGAACATTTTGTTAACATGAGGCCAGCTCTTTCAGGACTCCTCCATCCAATACCTCATGCACCGTGATGTCAATGGTACCACCTGTAAGACAACAATGTTAGGCTTTGAAAATGAGCGCAAGAATGGACAGAAGTCTATTGCAAACATATCCCCCATATTGGAAACCAGAAGAAAGCTCGTCCAAGTCAACAATAATGAAATGAAAACGGATGGCAAATATCCTAGTTTTTATAATATGAGCACCCTGTGGTATGTCACTAAGCCCCACCCTTTGGACAGCCTATTTGTACAGTGTGCATTGGTGCAGGTGACAGACCAGCTTCAAGTGTCGACACAAATAAGATGTGGGAAAAAACAACACGAGAAGATAGGAGCAAACCGGCAGTGAAAATGGTAACTTTTTATTTATGTTTATTTAATGGAGGATGTGATAGGCAAGTTGGTCGAAAAATAAATGATGTTCATTCATGACTAGGAAATAAAAGTAAAATGTAGGCCAAGCAACTTGATGAACAAAGATGTACTTCCCTTTAAAAATGTTGATAATATATTTAACTCCTTTTATCACTATAAGCATTTTGTTATTTTATTGGGTCAGACAGCATAAGGTTTTTGATGAATAATTGGCTACTTAAAATATATGTTTATACCTACAGCATAGATCTGATTCCTCTGGTCGTGATATGCGAGACCACAAGTAAGTGAAGCAACATACACCGTGAATAATATTGAGTAATCTTATATTGAGTAATCTCAACACTGAATTAAGTAATCTTATTTAACATCACATAAGCCTACAATTACAATAACACACAATAACTTGCACACCGCTACCCAGAGCTGATGCCATGGGTGGTGGATACAACCTGTTGAAGTTGTCTTCGCCTGGGCTAATGTTTCACTTCATTGGTTCTCTTTCTATTCCATAATCCTAACATTTTCACATACTCTAGGGTTCTCTAAACAAGATTCTGCAAATGTATGACTTGAGCAACTAGCATGTGATTTGCAATTTTTTGCACACAGATGGAATGTTAGTATATGAGTGAGAATGCAACTTATGGGAGTGGTACTACCAATTTAAATGTTTTAATAATGCAAACTGATTCATGCTTTTAACAGTGATTATCAGCCACAAAATGAACATCATACCAACCGAGAAGGACGTAATCCAAGGTAGCTACTGTACTTTTTACACTACAGACTGGTATATTTCTTATTATTTCATATTAACTGAAGTCTTTATCTCTGTTATGCCGTCACCAAATTAGCTGTGGCAGGTGTGAACACACTGTGCGAGAACATCGTGATTCGTGAGCTAAATTTATTTGTTTACATTTTACAAATATATTGTATTTATTTTGTTATCATTAATATGCTGTAGCCTACTAATTGTAATAATTGATTAATTCTGTTCTGAAGTGTTTTATGTATTTCCAATATGTTTGTAATAAATACAGTATGGATGAGATGGAGAAACATTACACGGAGAAAATAAACAAGGAAAGGTAAATATGTTACTATATTATTACATAAATACACTATGATTTCAAGATGTGTAAATTACTTTCCACCTGGTGTCATCTATTTTCTGAATTAAAATTCTATCAGATCACCTTGAACACTAAGACATAAAAAAAAGGATAATACAGTAATTAATGAAATTGTTGTTCAAGGAGTTATAAGCATAAATGTTCACATGAAGAATTTTCCTCCCTCAGAACTGAACTGGCACAATGTAAGGAAGAATACAAATCATTCAAAAGCAGGTATGTAAAATTATTCTGAAAAAAGATAATGTCATTTTACATACATTTTCTCTATTAAAGGGATAGTTCAGATTTTTTTTTAACTTAAGTTGTATTAAATACTTGCCTTTAATATAGTGGTTGCAACTGTATTAATTGATTGCCCGAGTCCCGTGGTGGGAGTTCTGCTCTGGTTTTGGTCAATATTAAGTAGCTCCGGTCATGCTGTTGGGGGCACTAAGTAAATTAATCCACAAAACGAACGTATTTTGTATTGTTGACCTATTTCTAAAATATTAGTGCGACTTTCGTTCAACTTTGACCCCTCTATCACATGGAACTATTTTTTGGGCGTAGTGATATGGACACAAAAAACATAGTTCTGTGGTAAAAAAAGAACGAAAGTTGCACTAATATTTTAGAAATAGGTGAACAATACAAATGACGTTAGTTTTGTGGATTAATTTACTTTTACTTCGTGGCCCCCAGTGCCCCCCACCAAATGACCGGAACTACTTGATATTTCACCAAAACCAGAGCAGAACTTCCACCACGGGACTCGGGCAATCAATGAATACAGTTGCAACCACTATATTAATGGCAAGTATTTCATACAACTTCAGTTTAAAAAATCTGAACTACCCCTTTAAGACACTTGTGCACAAACGCAACTACAAATAAATGAAAAGGTTGTTATACAACATGAAAATCTAATCTTTTTTTAATCTTATGAAGAATGGGAGTCGATCTAAAAAATGAATTAAAGGCAGGAGATTGTGAAAGCATGGACAGTCCTGTTAGCACGACACAATTGCAAGCCATGTATGAACAACTAATCCTCATCAAGTGGAAAAAAATGAAGGATGATTTGAAAACAAAGAAAGGAGACCGAATGCTGGCAAATGAATTGATCCGGGTATGTGTACATGTGATGACTGAAAGTTGTGCTGTTACGGATTTATGTTCTGCAGTTTCCTTAAATTCTTGGCTTAATTCACTACATCCATGCACCCAATGCTTTTATTATAATATAGGGAATGTTTGAGGCTTCAAGGAAGGATATGGATGCAAAGAAGAAGCAATTAGAGGAAATGTTTGCATTCCACAAGCACAGCACGTCACCACCACCCAAGGATGTACGATGACATGATTACAAATAAATACCTAATTTAATCTTGTACTTGTGCAGTTTTGTTAATATTCTACCTTTCTCATACAGGTAGGGTACAATAAATTGGCTGCCCAAAAGAATCTACAAATGGCTGTATACCACAGCAGGAAAGAAGAGGTTGTTAAGGTATGGTTGATACACATCAAAGTTCTGTGCACTACAAAAGTATAGCATACTTATACTGTAGTGTACATGAAGCATGTATAGACTGATAGACTATAGAGGCTATTCAGGCCAATAGAGGAAACAGTATTGTAAGGTGCTTGCGTTTAGGGTGGGTTGTGGTTTTATGAATCACTGAATGAAATTATTCGATTGTTTAATGTACAGTATACATAGAACCATTCGAAATCTTAGTTTGTCAATATTGTCCATATTGTCTCCTAAAGGTTCCGTTCCTGAAATACCAAGAGAGGGTCCCTACAGAGTTGGCATCACCATTCAGAGTTCTGGCTGCTGAATGCTACTGGTTGGGTTGTTTGATGGCTTTAAACCATCACCCACTTCAGCCTGACTGGGAGAGTCTTAATCCTGGATCTGATGATTGGAATATCTTCCCACCTAAGCTTACTTCCAGCATGGGCCAATCAATGGAGTAATACGTTTAAAAATGAGGGTTACTAAATTAATGGGATGAATTGATTCAAGATTCAAGAGGTTTTATTTGTCACTGACTTATACAGGTACCTTTATGCTTGATTATTCTTTTTAGCTTTATTCTTTTTAGCTTTTATTTGTATTATTTTCATTATTATCACTATTAGTATTTTGTTAGGTGTTCCAGTGCAGTTGCTTCTGGTCTTGATGTAGTGTTTCAGTGGTTTGGAGAGCATCTATGTTTTGTTGATGTTGTAAGTGTATTGTTCTGTGTCGACATGTTTAATGTATTGTTTTGTCTATGTACTGTATTCATCTCAAGGGGCTATCCTCTAAAGGAAATACATTTTCAATATATATACAAGCAGGGAAATGTTGTTGGGTCATATCTTGCAGATTGTGCTACATGTAACAAACAATATATTTAAACAATGGGGGAAAAATACTGAAACAAGTAAGTTATTGGTTTGGGCTTATTATAAATACAAATATACAGATTCATTGTAGAATATTGATACATCTTTGTGGCGTATCTAATTGTTATCATTATGCTTGTATGTGTCCGGATTGCTCAGTCGGTAGATTAGGCTAGGCTATTACTGGATTTGACGCTTGGAATATCTTCCTGCCCAAGTGCTTATAAGCTTATGAGCCGGAGCTAATGGAGCAATACATTAAAAATGTTTTAAATGAGGGTTACTAAATTAATTCATTCAAGATTCAAGAGGTTTGACTTATTTTTATTTTTATTTATTTTCTCTTTTTTTGGAGGGGGCGGGGGGGTAGTGGGGAATAAAAATACATTCACAGATTTGCCCACTTATTTTACTAATGACAATAGTAGAGTGATAGAAAATATAAATTAAGTGGTAATTTTATTCAAATTCTTTTTTTTTGTAAATGTAGGGCCAAGTCTGGCTAATTCCATTCCACAACATGATGGGCAAAATGATGGTGAAGGGGGAAGTAGAATAATTCAGTCCATGTTTCTAGGAGAAGTGAGTGAAAATGAAATAAATCAATTGTATCAAAATCAAAGAACAAAACATCAACTGATTGTGATGGGATAGATATGATCATTGTGAATGATCATTGTGAAGAAGACTATTGACTGTATAATTAAACCTTTTAGTTATATTTGTAAAATTTCTTTTAGTACAGGAGTTTTTCCACGGCAAAGGTTATACCACTTTTTAAAACCGGATATAAACATGATTTTACTAATTATAGACCAGTACACAACCAACACAACCATATTTTACAGCACTGTGTGCCTCCGTACATTGACAAGCTTTATGTTGATGCTGATCTTCCTTTTCCAGCAGCGTGTGTAGAGACCACTATGGCAGGGATTTTCAACAGGTGGTCCGTGAAGGTATTGCATGTGGTCCCTGACCATGCATTTCGTATTGTAGCAAAGTGAAGATTTTGTATTTTCTTCCACGGAACAGTGCACTACTTTTGGTGGACGTGGAAGTGCATAAATGTTATCAGTTACTGGGAAGTCTGAGGTTAAGAAATTCCACAGAAGAGGGAGTTCTCAAGAAGGGTGCAGTCTACCAGCTTACCTGATTGAGTCATCATTATTAGGAAATGTGCCCATTTGTCTGCTCTATCAGTACTGTATCAGTTAACCTGAGTTTAATGGGAGGATGGATAAAGTAAGAGAAGTGTAACCGTGGGATAGGAATAGATCAGTGGTTCTCAAAAGATATATCTTTTGGCTCTGGACCACTCGTATATTTCAGTTAAATAATGACTTGGCTTGATACAATTAGTTGCACTTAGTATCGTGCAATGAATTAAATCAAGCCCTTAACAGACATGATTTCATTTTAATCTTTTTATTAGCTATCAATTAAAATATTTTCTTACATTTGACGTTTAATTTCAATATTTTTATTAGCTATTGATTCAAATATTTTCTTACATTTGATGGACTTTTGAAATACTGTATTATTTAAACATTTAAATACATCTAACAAAGACATTTTATTTATATTTCCATGGACCACCTGCAGGCCTATTATGCCATGGACCACTAGTAGTCCGTGGACCATCTGTTAAGAAACAGTGGTATCATAGTATGTATATATTGCATAGCATTAGCAAGTGTTATGAAAGCGCTAAGCTTAGCCCATATACCCTCCCAACACAACAGTGGTCCCTAGCTTGATTCTTAGTCAGGTTGGTGGTCCCTTGTTCACAATCAGTTGAAAACCCCTGTCTAGTAAAATATTCAAATTCTTTGAGATAGGATTTTTTGATTTTCATGAGCTGTATGCCATAATCATCAAGATTAAAACAAAAAAAGGTTTTAAATACTTCACTTTATGCACAATGAATTGAGAATATATAAAAGTTTAACTTTTTGAATTATATTACGGGAGAAAATGAACTTTTACACAATAGTCTAATTCATTGAGATGGACTTGTATATTGTCTATACTTTCTTATTTTTTAATATTCACAATCTAATCTTAAATGTAATTTTAAATAAAGTCTCAGTATGACATGCTCTTTAATATATTGCAGGAGATTTGTGGTACTGTACGTAATACCTGCGCCACGTACATACGTCGTACGGTTTGTGTGAGTCAACTCAATGGTATATGTGACCACAGTGGAAAAGATGAACAACTGATATTATAATAACACTCAACAAGCATATATTCATGGAGACCCTCGATCCACAGGCTCACCATCAGACCACCTCCTCGCCTCTTAGGGTTAGGCACCTTTGCTTCAAACTATTGTGACACTGCATTCCTTTAAATCAAGCCATGCCCTTCATTAATCACTCATCCTACTATAAATGCGCCACGTCTCTGTGTGCGTGCGTACGTGTGGGTGTGTGTGTGTGTGTGTGTGTGTGTGCGGTTGTAATGCACGTAACTCGAGAACCGTATCCGGTTCCAGCATCATACATATTTTCTCATCAACATAGACCACATAGGTGGGCCCCACCGTGGCAATTTATGTGGGGCTGGCATGGGTCCCTTTATGGTTTCAAGGTGGGCTGAACTATATGGGCCTCAAGTGGGCTTGTCAGCGGGCACCAGATGGTTCCCATTTGGGCTTGCCCGTGTGGGCTTGAAGTGGGTTCTACCTTGGCCCTAGGTGGGCTCCAACTAGACAATTCTATGTGGGACCCCCTAACTGGGCTTGCCCATGTGGGCTTTCAGTGGGTTCTACCTGGGCCTGAGGTGGGCCCCACCTTGACAATTCTGTGGGACCCACCTTTTTCACAAATGGCAGGGATGTCAAACTCATTTTGGGGTGGCGGCCGCATTGGACGAAATGTGCAACGTTACAAGCATGCTCACGCATGTTTACGTACACAGCTGTCACTTGGCTTTGTTGTCTCCACCACAATAGAGAGTATGTTTTGCACTCCGTCTGTCCGTGTCCGTCCGTCCTTCCGTCTGTGAACAGCTAATCTCCGGCACCGTTAACCCGGTCAATGCCAAATTTTGCACACACTCACTAGATGCCAAAGATGCCAACGATGAACTCATCTGCCCCAAAAGTCTCATCTGCCCCAAAAGTCTTTGGACAGTAGGGCTACACCTACAGATTTTGTCCAAACATCACGCAAATTGGTACACAGTCTCTCAACGAAACAGGTCTTTCAGATTTCTCAGACTCCATCCTGATTGGCTAAGATTGACTTCCAAAGTGTGCTCAGTTTCAAACCAAATGCTGCAAATTATGAACACATTGTGTGATTTCCGTGAAATTGTGCACGCATATTCCAACTAGGCCGAGGAAGAAATGCCACATGAACATTTTCAACTCAGCCTCATGGTGGCGCTATAACTGGCCGAAAAGTGTTTTTACCTCTAATTTACTTTTGTTGACCTTTTATCCAACCACCAGATGAAGGCAAGCTGCAATGTCCTACATTCCTATCCTGGTGGAGACCTGTGCCCAGAAGGGCACTTTTTCTAGTTCTTCCTGTTGTTGTATTGTGCATGCTATAGCTACACTACATCAGACAATTAAAATTATAATAAGAATAGCTACTTACATTATTGACTTTCATTATAGGTATTATACCTGTAGCCTAGAAGCCATTTGCTATGAGAGATGCTATTTTTATTTATGGAGCGCCAATAAACCATTTGAAAATAGAATATTTAAATTTAAAATACTGTCTCAGCAGAAGTTGAAGTGATGAACAATGGAACATTAATAAAATATGAGTGAATATCAATAACTAATTCTTCAAAACATATTTATTTTTAAAATCTTAATTGTTATATTTCAACAAATACAAATCATAACCTTTGACAGGAATGTGCTCGAGAATTACCTTTTTTGACAGACTCATACATTTATGCTCTACAAGTGGGGGGTATGTTTGACATGGCTGCCATATGGGATAGATGTGGGATCCAAGTGGGCTTGCCTGTGAGATCCACATGGGCTAAGACTGGCCCATGTGGACCCCACAGGCAAACCCACTTATATTAGGCTTGAAGTTGGTTCAGACTGGGCACTGCATGGTTCCTTTGAAAAGATGATAAATGTTTATTTAAAAATACAGTGAAAATAATAGATAAGATAAAAATAGAAATGAAGACAATGCACAAGTGTCAGTGCATGAGAAAAAGTCACACACATATTCAGCAAATGTAGATATTTTCATACAGTATAATAAATACATAAAAATCACTTTAAATGCAAATAAATATACCAATTATGCTCCACAGGGACTAACAGAAAAATATATAGTAAAAACAAAAAAAATACAGGTAGAAAATGTGAGAGGTATATTAAAATCGTCCATTGTCCAAAATAGTTTTTAGGCCTGAGGAAATATGAGATTCCGTTTCATGTTTCAGATGAATCTCAGGTGTGTCTCTTGAACCCTTGGGTACGGTCCCAAGGAAAGGAGAAAGGAGATGGCCTTTTCAACACATTTTTCCCAGTTGGCATCTTGTCATTATGTTGGAGGACGACTAAATGTTTCAAGAGACACACCCACACGCACAGAGCTGAGATTCATCTGAAACGGAATATTCATATTTCCTCAGGCCTAAAAACTATTTTGGACGGGACCTTACCCAAGTTCCCTCAGCCCTATGTTCCCTCATTCCAAAACAGACCCTATGTTCCCTCCAGTGGGGGCTGGTGGTGATTTGAGCAAATGCTCCACAACAACACAGTGAACTCCAGTGAACGTTGTTCGTATGTCCGTATATATATTTTTTAATATTCACAATTTTAAATATATAGTGTCAGGATGACATGCTCATTAATATGTTGCAGGAGATTTGTGGTATTGTATGTGGTATCAGTGTCCTTGTGGTTAGAGTGTCCGCCCTGAGACTGGGAGTTTGGGGTTCAATCCCCGGCCTGGTCATACCAAAGACTGTAAAAATGGGATCCAATGCCTCCCTGCTTGACACTCAGCATCAAGGGTTGGATTGGGGGTAAGTCCCCGCGACATACTAGCGTCATGTCTAGGGGGTGTACTTGTACATCAAACTGCCTCACGCTACAGAAACAGGAGATAGGCTCCTGCCCTATGGGCCTCATGGCTCGGCAAGGCTACTTACTATGCGATATCGGTACCATATTTGTCAGTATGTGTGAGTCAAGTCAATTGTATGACCACAGTGGAAAAGAACATGGCATGATAGTTGTTAAAGATGGCAGAACTAACTAACAGAATTAAATAGTTATATTTTTGTCAGTTGAGAGAAAGTGTTTCAAAGTGTCAAATTACAATAACTAAATCATAATACTCAACAAGCATAATTCATGGAAACCCTTGATCCACAGATGACCTCCTCAGCTCTGATCAAGGTTGGGCACCCTAATCAAACTACTATTCTGACACTGCATTCCTTCTCAGGTATGTTTCCAGTCATCTGCAATCTTTCTCATCAACCTAGAGTACAGTACCACACCTTAATTGACACCACAACTATTTATGCTACGTTGACAAACACAAAACACATAAGAGTAATACAGACAGCATTTTTTTCCAATGAAATTGCCATTAGATGGTATACTATTTCCCCCCAAAACAGCTCGTCTCGTCTTTTTTTCTCCTCATCTTTTTTCTCGCCTCGTCTTATTTTTCTCGTCTCGTTTCGTCTCGTCTTTTTTTCTCTCATCTCGTCTTTTATTTCTCATCGCATTTTTTGTCTCGTGCTTTTTTCTCGTCTCACCACGCATCAAGGAAGCAGGCACGACTGCAATTCATCTTAATCTGGAAGAACCTGTTAAACAAGACACTACCAGCACTCACGGAACTGTCCTTAAAGGAACTTTATTGTTTTGATTTCCCAGAGTATAATTTTTCAGTTCCTTGTTCCTTGTTCCTTGTATATATATATTTTACCTTCCTTGTCTGGTTAAATGTGGTAATGTGTAAAAAGGCTGAGTCAGACTTGTTGTTCACAGCGCACACCTGACACAATATATGAAATATTCAGACTGTACATGACCAAGACATCTCCCTTCAGGAACGGTATGGGTATTTGTGACATGGGGTACCAGAGCTAAAGGAAACCCATATTACTAAAGTATGGCTTTCCCGGTGTATTGTGCAGGAGGCCATCCAGTTGGCTTATGCCAGTACAGGGTTTCAGCCTCCTGAAGGCCTTAGGACCCAGGATGCTGCCATACCCTGCGTAGAGCAGGGTATGGCTCTGCTGTGGGCCTCTGCTGGTAGAATCTAAAGCAGCAGCATAAAATATTTGCGAGAAAAACAAAATAGGTCAAAATGGGCATATTGTTTTACAGCCCAATAAATCGTCTTCCATTGGCCTTCATTGAGTTGATTGATTGACAGCTGACATGACAAGCCTCTGTTACGGGTCTCAGGGCTGCTGAGTACCTCATTAATAAAACTGAACCTGAATAAACAGGGATAAAGATGGAGCAATGAGTGTTGCTTTCTTTCCAGAATGTAACTGAGGGGAACCGGAAGCTGCGCTCCTTATATTGGGACCCCAGAGAACCTGGGCTAGGACAAACGTTCCGTCCTCACTGCATGTTACACTTTGCTAGTGCAATTAATTCACAGTATTAATTGTAAACCTTCATAAAACGAAATTATTAAATAATTCAACAGACTCTTAAAACACATTAAGTTGGGTCACACTCTCCTGGTGCTGCAACACCTTTGTTGATTTACACAACATTGGGGCTAATATTTGTCAGCCCCAGAGCCTATAGTTCAATCACATTGGAAGTGGCTCGGGAGGCATCCTTTGGTTAGACATAAGGTTGGTGTAGGGTGCGTTAAGACGACCGGATTAAGGTTGTTGAGGGGTGCGTTAAGGGTTAGGTTAGGTTTAGGTGTGCTGTCCCGTGGGAGGTTAGGTTAGGGTGAGGGTTTGAGATGGTTAACATCGGTAGACAACTTGACTGCGTGTGCGTGCGTTTATCTTGATTTGTGAGTTATCTTGGCACAGTACCATGGGTGTGTACACGTAACAAAACCATGCTGCTTCTATGCAACGATTGGTATGTGGTAATGTGGTTGACACGCACTGTAGGAGGAGAAGATGAGTTCAGTTATGTACCAGTGCCACTGGCTATTTTGTTTAAAGCGGCATTACACCTCAAGCAGACTGTAATTATGAAACCTTTTAATTAATTGTCTGGTTTGGGTGTTTTGTTCATAAAGTGCATGCTATTCTTGTGTGATCCTCAACACAGGATTTGATATATCCAGACTAAGATTATTAGTATTGCCTTCACCACCAATAACCATGATAGTACAGCAGCTATCTGCACCCGGGGGCATCACTATGCCAGCTTGTGCATGTGATCGATTTGCATTAATGTTTTATTTTTGCCACGGACATGCAAAACAAGTGATCAATGATATTACCAGAACACAAATGTATAGCCTACAGTACTAATATACTCTATATATATATTGTCTACTCTATTCCACTGCGCTACACATTTTAAAATAAGTCACTTGTTGTGACCTTTACTTGGGGACATGAGGAGACAGGAAGTTCTACAGGCTAAACTAGTTTTGTTTGTCAACGTAGCTTAAATAGTTGGTGTCAGTTCATTAAGGTGTGTACTCTACTCATGCATGTCAGGATTTAAAAGGAATGTTTCACTGTTCACTGTTTCACTGTGTTGTTGTGGAGCATTTGCTATAACAAAGTAGATAAACTAGACCCCATGCAGTAGTGTCATTGCTGTAACTTGCTATCTGTAATGTGTTCTGTTGCTGCAGGGTGAACTACTGTATGGGTAGCATTATAGTATAATTGATGCCTTACAGCCCCCCCCCCCCCCCCCCTGTCTGTTTTGGAATGAGGGAACATAGGGCTGAGGGAACATATAGGGCTGAGGGAACATATAGGGCTGAGGGAACATAGGGCTGAGGGAACTTGGGTACGGCCCCCATTACAGGATACTGGTTTCTTCAGTATTATGGCAGACGAGGCCAGGTCCTCTAAAACGGAACAATTGTCAATTTGTTTAAGATGCGTTGAGCAGCTTGAAATCAAGGAGCGTTTTCTGTGTTTTATTGATTGCTCAGCATCTCGTGGTGCAGCTGCTATAGTGGACGCTATAAACACAGGACTGGAGATGGGTGGTTAAAAAAACATCCCAATTGTTGCTCAGAGTTATGACGGTGCCTCCGTAATGTCGGGTCACGTTTCAGGCGTGCAGCAAAAAAAATGAAACCCCGTGCTGTGTGTGTGTGTGTGTGTGTGTGTGTGCGCGCACACACACACACACACACACACACACACACACACACACACACACACACACACACACACACACACAGCACTACGGGGTTTCATTAGTACAGCAGGTAGTAGTGTGCTGCTGTACTACCTAAATAACTATTTTTTAGGGGTTAGGGCATTGTAAAAACGCTAAAATAATAAAATAAAGGTTTAAAAAATCGCCGGTCGCTCGCCAAGCTGTCGCACCCCCTGGCGTCTAGTTCAAGCTCCGCCTATGACCGAGGTGTGGCATCCCCTGCAGGAGAGTGTGACCCAACCTAATGTGTTTTAAGAATCTGTTTAATTATTTAATAATTTTGTTTTATGAAGGTTTACATTTAATACTGTGAATTAATTGCACTAGCAAAGTGTAACATGCAGTGAGGACAGAGCGTTTGTTCTAGCCCAGGTTCTCTGGGGTCCCAATATAAGGAGCGCAGCTTCCGGTTCCCATCATTCTGGAAAGAAAAGCAACACGTCAAATATTTTCATTGCTCCGTCTTCATCCCTGTTTATTCAGGTTCAGTTTTGAGACCCGTAACAGAGGCTTGTCATGTCAGCTGTCAATCATTCAACTCAACGAAGGCCAATGGAAGACGATATGGGCTGTAAAATAATCTGCCCATTTTGACCTATTCAGTTTTTCTTGCAAATATTTGATGCTGCAGCTTTAGATTCTACCAGCATATAAACACAGCAGAGGCCCTTCCACGGACTATGAATGGGCCTTTTGCGTCATAACACAGTACGTGCCCTCTTGCCCGAGGGTATAAATGCATGCATACTCGCCATGCGAAAACGTTTTCGCATTTTTACATTTTTTTATCCCACGATTTTGTAACCCATTTTTCACCCCTGTGTCAATCGTCTAATTTGATCCTGGGCTCTACACACCCTCCACCAACCTAGTCCCCATATATGGGGGACAAGGGGAGAGCAACAGACTTGAACTCATGCTTCCTTCATGCCTGAGTGTCCAAGTTGCTCCTTTCCACCTGACAGGGGGGAGTTTCCCTGGTTTGATGTAGCGCGTGGAAGGAACACGTTATTCCAACCAGTTCCTGGTATCGGCATTGCATAATACTATGCAATATATACATACCACTGTTTCTTAACAGATGGTCCACGGACTACTAGTGGTCCATGGCATAATAGGCCTGCAGGTGTTCCATGGGAAAATGTTTTAAAATATAAATAAAATGTCTTTGTTAGATCTATTAAAATATGTTTAAATAATACAGTATTTCAAAAGTCCATCAAATGTAAGAAAATATTTGAATCGATGGCTAATAAAAAGATTGAAATTAAACATCAAATGTAAGAAAATATTTGAATCGATAGCTAATAAAAAGATTGAAATTAAACATCAAATGTAAGAAAATATTTGAATTGATAGCTAATAAAAAGATTAAAATGAAATCATGACTGTTAAGGGCTTGATTTCATTCATTGCACGATACTACGTGCAACAAATTGTATCAAGCCAATTAAGGCATTATTTAACTGAAATATACGAGTGGTCCAGAGCCAAAAGATATATCTTTTGAGAACCACTGATCTATTCCTATCCCACGGTTACACTGATAGAGCAGACAAATGGGCACATTTCCTAATAATACTATGAATGAAGACTATGAATGGGCCTTTTGTGACATAACACACACAGTACGTGCCCTCTTGCCCGAGGGTATAAATGCACGCATACTCGCCATGCGAAAACTTTATATGCCTTATATACTCCAAGGGCTAACTGAGCTGACAGTCCTGGTCCACCTAAATGCTCTGGGGTATGCCCTAGGTACCAGGGTCAACTCACATAAGTTACCCGAACCTAAAAGTCTGTGTACGTGACCTGCCTCGTCTAGAGGCGACACCCAGGACTACGTGAGCCATAGCCAGCTCCGCCACGTCCAGGTTGAGCCCATCACACACCAGGTGCGCAGCGACGCGGCACAGGCGTTGCCGCGCGGCAACGCCTGTGGCTTTCACAGCCTGTGGTCTGCCTGTCAGGAAGTCATGGATCCATGATCGACACAGTGTGCTGCTGATTCCTAGGTCCCTTAGTTTACTGATGAGCCTGGATGGAATAATGGTGTTGAAAACGGAGCTATAATCAATAAATAATAGCCTTCTTCTTGTCGTCTAGATGTGCTCAATTTAAATCGCTCTGGATTAAGAGCGTCTGCTAAATGCCTAAATTGTAAATTGTAGGTGGACAAGAGCAGTCTCAAGTATATGCTCGATGGCATCATCAGTGGATCTATTGGGACGATAGGCAAACTGTAGGTTAGGGCAGTAGGGAGGAAATTACCCTGGCAGTAGGGAGGAAATGACCCTGGCAGTAGGGAGGAAATGTGGCCCTTAATCAGCTTTTCAAAGCACTTCATTACTACCGTTAGCGCTACCGGGCGATACTCATTTAGACAGCTAGGTTTTGGGATCTTGGATACTGCATTGGACTGTACCAGAATCTGGGTCATTGTGATTTATTCTCTTCTAAATCACAAATGCAGCTACATTGAATATGACCATATTATATAGACATGTCACTATGACTAAGACATTACCATAAACAAACCTGATACGTCCACATATAGGCATGTAATTTGACTCAGACATAAGCCGAGTCATTCAAATATTCGGTTGTCACGAACCGCAGATCCGACCAATATGGCCATAATGTGTGACAATACAGGTTATGGGCATATACTGAAGACATTAGGGTTCTGCACCCAACAGATCTTAAGGTTTCTAACTACAGAACGAGAGAGCACACTCTTGCTTCTGTGCATGAGTTTTTAATGGCCCAAAAATGTCACAGCAACCTCCCTCTGTCTTATACCATCCCATTCCCGACAGCACTATCATCCATTTCTTGGAATGTGGAAGTGGTCCTTTCCACACCCATGAACATCTGCAATAATCAAGGTTTGTTCCTTCAAACTTTAGTAACAGTTTATACAGTTCAAAAACTTTTCATACAGAGAAAATATCACACACATGTACTGTAGTTCACTTAGGTTTTATTTTTATTTCTCATTCTCTGCAGCTCTGCTGTCTATACAGGTCATCATGACGGAAGCCCACCACCTGCAATACAAGTGCCACAACAAATGCTGGTTGTAGAACTTATAATATATGAGAACACACAATTCCAAAACCTTTGTGGTATAAAGTATAACATTTGTGGTATTATTACCATAGTGTAAAATAATAACAGAAGGATTTCCATCGTTTATGTTGAAAGTTATGGTGGGCCGGGCTGGGCCAAAAAGTCCAGGACAATTTTTTGTCCCAGTCCAGCCCTACACGGCCACTTTGGTTCCCAGTAAAAAAATAAGTATTATAAAGTATTTTTTGGTTGCAGTTCCGATTCCGAACCTTTTACGGTTCGCAAACAATTAATTGTCTGTGGAAACACTCTAAACTCGTTCAAAATTAGGCGTGAAAAAAGAACGGAACCAGTTCAAGATATTTTGAGTCCAGGTGGAACAAGTTTGTGGTGATTCGTATTAATATTGTCTCTGATGGGGCGCCCGCTGGCGAAGTGGTCCAGGCGCATGCCACATAGGCTTTGGCCTGACGTGTTCGAGTCCCGTTCATGACAACCTTTGCTGCATGTCTCTCCCCTTCTCTCTCTCCCTCTTTCCTGTCCATCTTCACTTGATACTATATATAGTCTCTGATATACTAGACATTCAAAGGGAACAAGCAACACTGAAGGCATCATACCAAGTCAGTGTACAGTTTGCCATGCAAAAGAAGCCCTGTTCAATTTGTGAGCAAGCAGCTGTCGATCCACTTTCAAATAAAAATGTTGCAACCAGAATCAAGACAAATATTAATTGGTCAGTTACAGAGGAAATCCTGATGCATTTTCTCTGTTTATATATATTTTGAATTAAGGTCAAATAAGGTGATTAAGATATAGACTATATGCTGTGTGCTATCATTTACAAATGTGTATATAGAAGAAACACTTATATATATATATATTATATATATATATATATATATAATATCTGGGAACCAATAATTCTCAGACAAATGTGCACACTTCTGTAGCTTTTAAATTACATGGATAAGACACAATCAGCAGGACTCTATTGCAATTATTCTTTAACACACATTTTAAATAACTAATGTACAATATAATGTTCAATCGTTTTGGGGAACACAATGTAGCCTATGGGTTGATATTGTAAAAAATAATCAGCTGGTTCTCATTTCTAGATGATTATTATGATGGACTATGGCGAAGTGCCAACAAAGGGATTCTATTACAAATACTTATTGAAGTATTGAACTGATGGGGAAGGATCAGCAGATGATGGATGGAGCCTGCACACCACAGGTACAAAAATACTTTATTTATTGATAAATCGTTTTGATCTTTTTGATCTTCATCAGGTCATGTGAACAAACACAAAAGTTTGTACTTTTATAATAAGGGGGTGCCCCCATTATCCAATCAAATCACCACATTTTGGATCAACATGGAATGTCAGAACAGGTCAGCTATATGGAGATCTAAGGGTTTGAGGTTTGAAGTCAGATGTAGAGTTGCTGGCCAATAATGATGACGTTTTCATATAAATGTGACAATCTCGTAAATGATAATTATTAATATGATAATAATTATTATTTTTCCTGTAATTATTTTAATGGGTTTCACATTATGTTTGGAATAGTTGTCAGATTGATTGATTCATTGATTGATTGATAGATTGATTTATTACTTTATTAACAGTTTGCAGGAACAAAAAGCACAGGAAAGTACAGTTCAAGACAAAGTCTGCTAAGCCATTTATAACCTAAGAAAGCCTATGGCTTGTTTCCATTGGGGTCCTTCATATTCAATTCCTAGATGTTACATTACCATTTTGAGTTACATAAAGTTCACTCATAAACAGCGACTCATTTTCAAAGCCAACCACATTCATTTATGTGTCAGTTACAGAAGGCTACAAGTCAAATACACAAAAGATAAAGAAACAGTAAAACAAAAGTAATCTAAACCAAGAAAAAAGGAAATTCTGTACATCATTTGGTCAGGTCATTGATGTATTGCAATAATAATGAATAATAATACAATTTAGCAATAGAACTTGATTTAGCACATTGTCTACAAGATTAGTATGATTGCTCTTTAACATCAAATACAAAGTTACATCACATAATGTAAGAATTAGGTATTCATATACAACTCAACCTAATAAACGAAATGCAGCCCTCGTTTGAATTATCACACAAATATAAAATATTTAATGGTAAACCAAAATCACCATTTCCCCAGTATACCCTGCCTATAGCTAATATTTGAGGACAGCCTGTTACAGTATATTATTCTCATAAATGATAATGAAGAAAGAATAAATTCGTTTTATGCCAATTAGGCCTACATTGCAATTTGCTCTGCTTAAGACTATCTTAAATGCAATAGTCTTACTCTTATTTATCTGTAGTCTTATTTTCTCAAAAAGTCAATTTTGACTGAGTTTGTTGACTTGGAATCCACATCAGTGGCCGTGGCTGTTATTTCCGTGGAGCCAAATCTGACCTGAAACTGGATTCTACGGTTCAATCCTCGTCTAGTATCTGGCATCGCAACACTAAATGAGTCAATTTTTTCTATTCCCCACCCATCTACATATTGAGGATTCTTCCTTTCTGTGCGATAAAATCTAAAATCGACATATGTGTCGTCTTTTCCTTTTGGTGAGAAGATGTGGTTTCTGGTTTCATTCCAACCCACATCTTCATCTACTGTCACCAGTATTTTGAAAATATCTTCACAAAAATACTCTTTTTTATCCTTGTTGTAGAACTTCTTATCAGCCTTATGCTTCGACGCATCAAAATAATCATTGATTGCAATGCCATAAGTAAAGGCACTTTTTCGTGATGCCACTACCGCAGGGGTTCTTCCAAACATGACGGCTCCCCTCAGAATTGCCTGCTGGGGCAAAGCAGGGCAAAGTACTGTGCACTGAGCACCAAACTTCTTGGTAATGTGTGTGCGCAAAATCTGACTTGAGGCATAACCCCCTACTAACAGAAGGTATTCAATTCTGAGTTTCTTATTTGTAAAGATTACACTGAGACTTTTAGTGATGCCAATCAGACTTTCTTCAAAGAAAGATCTCATCTTTTCTCTTGAGATTTTGATCGACGCATACTCCTGAGAGTAAGACATACCTTCCACATTCTTGAAGTACTTCTGAGCTAATATTGCTAAGTTATGAGGGCAGTCGATCCCTACATCATCATCCTCACTCTTAAGGACACTGAAGTTATAAATCATCTTTAGAAGCTCACTGGGAAACTTTCTTTCATACTCATTCCAGACATCATCAGGGAATCTTTCTTTCAGGCAACTTTTAAAGTTTTTTGTAACGTGCTCCCCTCCCATATCATTACCAGAGGCCTTATGCAGCTCTTTCAGGACTCCTCCTTTACATACTTCATGTACCACGATGTCAACGGTACCACCTGTAAGACAACAATGTTAGGCTTTAAAATATGAAATAATTGTATACACAAAAGTGTGGACAACAGAGTGCAGATACTGTATATTGAAGTTGCATACATTTAAAGATGGAGTGCCGTGATTTTTCCACTTTTGCATGTGTTTATGAGGGGACAGTATTGCATTAGACCCCTTGTTGTGGTTATGTGCAATGATGTCTTCGCCACCAGCCATCACCAGTCACCACCCACCAGGCAAACCAGGCATAGCCTACTTAATGAACTAGTGGGCGTGTCCACATAAAAACTAAATTTTAACCAAAAATCACACCCGTGTGAAGTAAGTGGTGCAACTTTGTGTGGGGGTCCCTGGAACCCTAACGTTTTAGGGTGGAAAAAATCACGGCGCGCACACACACACACACACACACACACACACACACGCACATTTATGAATCATTGAATACGTCTGCATAAATATCACAGCACAACATACCTCCACAGTCAGCAACAATGTATCGTGTTCCAGGTTTCTGTTGTAGGGTAGCCTGTCCTGAGTTCTCACCAATAAAACCATCTGAGGGCAGCTGCTTACACCAGATGGAGGCTGCTTCTGGCTCCAATGCGATGACCAACTTGTCCAAGTTACTTTCTCTCACCATGCCAGCCTAGACAGACAGACAGACAAAATTCACACATTACATGTGTAGAAGATATCGTGTACATAATTTTGATAATGTCATCATGTATACGTAATAACCTTACTGTAGTTGCTGCTTCTCTCATGAACTGTTTTGCGGAAGCATCCCAAATAGCAGGAACAGTGAGAACCCAGGTGAAGTCAGACGCAGTGAAGGTTCGTCCAGATATGTTTTCATTAAACTTGGCCATTGCATGGTCCTTCAGGTAGCGTAGACTTTCTGTGATGACTTCCAGGGCTTTCATTTTTTTGCCATTTATGGCTGTAATCATTAGATCTGCGTTGAGTTTCTGTTGAAATGTTAAATAAATTAATATATACATACAGTATACTCTTTTTTTTTAACAATTTTAAATCAATATCATAGACTTACTTTTCCGTAGAGTTCCATCTTAAAGTTTTCAAAGAGAAGCCTTTCCCTTGCCTTTTCATTTCTCTCAGTGTATTCCCTTTTAGCATCATAACCAAACTTGAGGAATTGCTCATTTTCATCAAATAGAATACATGTAGGAGTCTTTGAGCTGGTCAGTCCCTCTTTGATTCCCCACTGTGGAAGCATGGGTTCTTCGCCACTGATAAGAAAGGCGTACCCTAAGCAGTACCAAAGTCTATTGCTACTATATATTCATCACCCATATTAGAAACCAGAGTAAAGCTTGTCCAAGTCAACACGACTGTTCAACCACATACTGTACCAGTTTTTTATAGCATGAGCATCCTGTAGTATGTTACTAAGCCCCACCCTTCTGTTGCAACCGGCACAGTTCATTGGTGTAGGGGATGGAGCCGGAGGTGTAGTGGCTACTGCCTGATATAAATCTTTGAAAGGCATGTTGGTCGCAAAGAACTTAAGAAGAATGTGATATTTAAAGGTATATTCGGTGTTTCACTTAATTCAAATATCATATTTACTATAGAGTGTGCTGACCATATAAGGAGTTCCTCCCTGTCCCCAGTTAACCCCTGGGGGTAAAAAAAAACCTTTCGTTTTTCTAAGCCTTCATCCAATCAGGATAGAGAGGGGCCTTACGCCAATCATGATCGAGCGGGGACGGGCCTTGGTGTGTGTGCTGTTGGTCTGTTGCACGTCCCCCCCACTGTAGTGCATGCATGTGTACATCTTGTTACCGTGGCAGACCGGGGTTTGTTTCCAAATCAATGAATTCTCCTTTAACTTGACAAAACGTGAAAAAGAGGAACATGAATACAGCATCCATACAAGATCTTTACATTTCGGTCATTTGAAAAATAGCCGGCCGGACGCAATTTTCAAAAGATTTTGTATTCATTTAAAAAAGAATGTACTTTCTATGGGCGGCGGTGGCTCAGGGGTAGAGTGGCTGGATGATAATAATAATAATGAATTGCATTTTTATAGTGCTTTTCCAAATGCTCAAAGCGCTTTACAATGGTTCATTCATTCATACATTATAATAATAATAATATCTGGGACATTAATATAGCGCTTTTCTAATACCCAAAGACGCTTTACATGTGTGGGGGCCATGGGGGGAACATGAGAAAAAAAAACTTTATTAGAAAACAAGTAAATTAGGAATAAAACCAATAAAAACAGTACATGTAACAAGTTTATTGCTATTCTGAACAGGTGGGTTTTTAGTGCGGTTTTGAAAGTGAGGGGGATGTGTTTTGGGGAGGGAATTCCAGAGCGTAGAGGCAGCCACAGAGAGGGCCCTGTTGCCCCAGGTTTTGGGCATGGGTTTTCAACTGGTGGTCCGTGAAGGTATGGCATGTGGTCCCTGACCATGCATTTAGTACGTAGGAAAGTATTCTGTAGGCGTACGATGACGCATCAATGTTGTCAGTTCCTGGGAAGTCGGACGTCAAGAACTTCCACAGAAAAGGGAGTTAGAATTTCAAGGGAAAGTAGGTATTCCTCCTCCTGACTCAACCAGGCAATCCGGTATTTCCTGGTTGAGTCACCATTATAAAGAAATATGCCCATACTCAATGTAATGTCTGCTCACTGCTCGTCATGCATAAGTTGCAATGAACAGCATCGTGAGTTTAATATCAATGTTAATTTCCCCCCACGCCTATATCCCCCTCCTCCCAACACAACAGTGGTCCCCAGGTTGAAGCGGCGAACAGTCGACGCCAGCGTCCTCACTTCCCACATTCACATACCAATGGTGGCAAGCTCACACCGACCGACTCATTGGAGGCAGTGTAGGGTTCAGTGTATTGCCCACGGACACTTTGACATGTAGACAGGAGGAGCCGGGAGTCAAGGATCATTGGACGACCTGCTCTACCTCCTGAGCCACAGGATGGTAACCCCACACGGATGGTAACCGCAAGGTTGCTAGTTCAAACCCGGGAGCCCGGGTTTGAACTAGCAAGAGTTAGTGTTGAAGTGTCCTTGAGCAAGACACTGAACCCCATATTGCTCCTGATGTGCTGCTTGATGCCTTGCATGGTTTCTGCCGCCATCAGTCGGTGAATGTAATGCACAATTTATGCAAAGCGCCTTGGATAAAGGCACGATATAAATGCACCATTTGCCATTTCTACTAGTACTTTTGTACTCAAGTATTTTTTTTATTCTGCACTTTTACTCGATATATTGTCTATATTGCAGAAGTAATACATTTTCCACCAGTGCCCACTTCCCTGTAGTATGTCAACAAGACCATTGGTATGTGTCTGTACAGGAGCAAAAACAGTAAAATAATCAATTAGACAAATAGTCCTAGGAGGGTTAAAATGTTTCCACTTGTTTGCTTTTATTTGTCTTGCATGTAGACCTTTTTGAAATATTCCCCAGAAAACAATGATTGAATGCAGCCATCAGTCATCACGCAGATTTTTCAGCTTCACTTTCAAACCTATTAAATATTTTAAAATAAAATACTGTTTGCAGATACTGGATGTACCGATAGTGTCAGTTATGAACATGGTGGTTGTGATGATTAGTATCATTATTATATGCAGAAACATTATGTGTTGGTTTTGGTTACTTGATGTCATATTTTTGTTATTTAGATTTGATTTATTGACAACTTTATTTAGAGAACAGATAAAGGTTGCTGCACTATGCTCTGTAGAGGTCCTCGGGTAAGCCGAAGATGACAGAGCAATGCTCTGTCAAGTGTCATCTACTCATCTTTGCTGTAGTTTGACTATTGTTACAATTACCTGTCTCTGCCAAGAGAGGGAGACAATGTACATAAAGTTAAAAATACACAGAGAAAATCAAGGAACCACAAAGAGGGTATTTGCTATAGGTTACATTTTGCTGAGCTCCAATATAATTCATGATAAGTATTGTATCAATTAACACACCTTCATAAATTACAGATAATTTATATAGGTATATAACAGTAACAGTATAGTATATAGGTAGTACAATATTCATATGTTACTATAAACTTTATTTTATTTTACAGTCCTAATGTATGTTTAGTAGCTATACAAAATGTAATTAGATATTACCAGATAATAAGTTTCTTACCGAGTGTAGTATACATAATCTGCTTTTAGATACCAAATTAGACAACCAGGTTCACATTCCAGCAAGATAGTGCTGTACTAACAGTTATTTAATGTAACATTGTGTACAAACTATGCTTTAAAAAAACATGGGCTTCAATTAGGGATGTCCCGATACACTTTGTTCGTTCCCGATCTGATCCCGATAGCACAATTTCTGTGTTAGCCAATACCGATGCCAGTGTTGTGATCTCGTGTTGTGTTTATGGCTATTTAGCTATATATCTCATGTTGTGTTTATTGCTATCTAGCTATATATATATCTTGTGTTGTGTTTATAGATATCTACTATATGTTTATAGCAGACTCCTCACTCAAATGTACACTTGCAGTTTGTGCAACTCGAAAGCAAACTCCACATGCCCCAACATTTTATTTACCTGCCATAGTGTCAACCCCTTAGATCGGTGGTTAGACTGGCATATTCGCCGATACCGATATGACCCGATATGACAAATAAGGGCTGATGCCGATACTTTTCCGATTTCCGATACAGATACCAATATGACCCGATATAAGGGCTGATACCGATACTTTTCCGATACAGATACAGTAACAGGGACATCTCTAGTTTCAATATCACTTTCTACCATTTTGGGGATCACAACTTTATTCTACAAAGGGATGGCCTTCCTGATGTCACACATCCAGGGTAACCCAGGGTGTCCTCTTCCCTGAGCCAGTATGACTGCGTAGTATTAGTATTATTATTCAAATATGTGGATGTCGTGTATGTCGACTTCGAAGTCGGTGTGGCGAACGGTTCTCGAGTTATGTGATTACAGATGTACGTACGTACAGAGACTTGGTGCATTTATAGTTCGATTTTATATACCAGTAAGACGCCTAAGGGCGAGGTCGCGTGCACACATCCGCCTCATTGACGGCAGACTGCTGGGCGAGCGCTGGCACTTTGCCATGGAGGGGTCAGATCAACATGGAATGAATTCTGTATTGGCCATATAAGGAGCATGTGTACAGGGTTTGATGAGGTCAAATCAACATATGGAAGGTCAGCTCCATATATGGAGATCTAAGGGTGGTAGCGGGGACATTCTCTTGAGTGTACACTGTACAGGGTTTGATGAGGGCCCAGGTAGGGAGGTAGGGCCGTGCCTTAATTTTAGGGCCTGTTGAGAACTCTAGTTTTCGCCCGGCTGCCGGGCGCGGCTGCACTAATAACTTTGGGGAAGGCCCGTCTAGAGTTTGAAATGAATCGACAGGTATCAGTCAAAAGGGAGACATCGAAGAGGAAGGATGGATGGGGAAGGATCAACATATGGAATGTCAGAACAGTTTCTGGCATATATCCATGTATAAGGGTATGAGGTTTGAGGTCAGATGTAGAGTTGCTGGCCAATATTGACATCAGGGATCTCCATACAGCAGGTCGCATTTACTATGACATCAGCGATCTCCATTCCTGATGATGACACGTGATGTCACGAGACCTGGGCTTATATGGGGGCATTCCCATGTATGGGGATAGTGACTGACGGGAAACCAATGATTTCATAGTAAAGTGCATTTGTACAAGTTAAGAGTTACTTTGAGGCAGGGGGTTTCACACCACATGCCATGGGGCAAGGTCGCTTAGACTCTCGGAGTGAAGATGTCAGAATCGATAAATACATCTACGAGAGTATATATATATATAAACTAATTGAGGTTGCAAATATATTTAAAGATTTTGCACTGCAGTATGAGTAAAATGTTGTAAGGCAACTAACTAATGTGTATACAGCATTTTAATGCAGTTGGTTTTAACTACTTTTTGAGGGCAGCTCCTTAACACCTGCCTCTAGTTCCTAATGCATGTGTAGCAATGCGCGGAAAGCAGGGATTGAACCCGGGCCTCCCACTCGCCAGACCAACGCGTAACCTGTCATGCCAATAGGGCTGAGCCCGACTGGCAGGGCTGTTGCAGGCTGGGTCTTGGCTGGGGGATACACATGCATAACCAACTTTCTCTGTTGATTTTAATAATATCCTCGTGTATGTTATAAGTAACAACATAGAATTGCCTCAGTCGCTTGCAGGTTCATCATGAACTGTTTTGCTAAAGCATTAAGCATCCCAAATGCTGCAGGAGGAACAGTCAGAAGAACACGGGACAGGACAGGACAGGACAGGTAAAGTCTGTTGGATGCAGTTTGAAGGATGCATTGCACAGACTTTCTGTGATGACTTTCAGGGCTCACATTTGCCATTTATGGCTGTGTGTGTGTGTGTGTGTGTGTGTGTGTGTGTGTGTGTGTGTGTGTGTGTGTGTGTGTGTGTCGCGCGCGCGCACGCGCGCGCGCACGCCACCACGCCTCTTTCGGCAAGTTCGTCAGTCAGCCATATTGACTAGTTCTTACCTTCTCCGGTAGGTTGAGCAACTAAAGCAGCCTAGCGGGGGAGTTCTCTCTCTGTAGCAGCATCATCACTCTCCCTGCCTGCTGGGAAATAACGGTGGGTGAAGAGGAGAGGACTCGGGGAAAAAAACAAACGCTTTAGTTTATTTTATTTATTTTTACGCGCGGGGAGGAAGGAGTATACAAAGAACTGTTTACAGCTCGGCCGGGGGGATTTGGGAGACAGTTTTTGAACGCGGTCAACGCGTAGAAGCGGTGAGTTTTCCTTTCTAAGCTTTCATAGACTCGGGGGTGTCGCTATAATCGCTTGCCCAAAAAGAACAGATCCTATCCGTGACTTGACAACAAGGCGAGCGGCGCGTCTGCGTCACCGTCCTAAGCCGTTCAGGTCTTCAGGGGGGGATTTTCTCGGGGTTTCAACGTTAACTGTGTGTGGTGGTGGCGGTGACTGACTGTGGTCCCGTATTGGTGACAAGCTCCATACCAGCCAGGAGCAAACTGTTTGATATACTGCAGACTGTGTCTGTCTGTCAGCCTCCTTGGCGACAAGTTGACAACACAACAGCGCTACTACGGAACGGTAACGTGTCGCTTGAAATACTATTATAGGATACAACCTGCGTTCAGGCGCAGGGAGAGAGAGAGAGAGAGAGATCCACCGTCCGTGACAGTAGCACAACATATATAGGCTACTTCTACACCCGTTTCACAAAGAAGACGGCCGGGTGAGTAACCCTGGTGACAGTTGACGCCGTTATTAGCCTGCACTTGACTTAAGCCCCGTTGTGTATAGGCTCTTCGAAAATAGCCGAGCATTGAAGACCTGTCCGTGCGTTTTAGTTATTCAAGTTAAAACGTTTTAATTGAAGAATCTTGGACATTTGTGATTTTATTTTATTTTATGTTGCAGACCATATTGTCCTAAATTGTCCCCAAACTAGGGACGCCGGTCAGGGTGGATGTGCATGGTGTCATTTACACGGTTTTTATGTAACGGGACAGGACCGGCGAGTAGCAGGTAGTCTGTTAAAGTCACCATAAAAGGCACCATAACAACTTCCCAGATCCCACAGACACTCCAGTTATAGCTAATATCAGCAGCCAGGTGACCAAAGTGGTGTATCTGGCGGTGTTTCAATTATTGTTTGTTCTTCTTCAATATTAAACCGTTCACGTTCATTTGTTTTCATGACGCTCAGACAGAGCGTCATGAAAGTAGTAGCCTAGTAGCGGAAACAGTGTTTCTATAGCGCGTCTGCAACTTTAACGTTGTTGTGAATCTGTTATCTTTATTAGGCCTACTACAATTCTCTCATTTTGCACGTGTTGTACACGTCTTATTTTAAGCCAAGAAGAGACCGATATTCAAAATAAATTCCGCTATAATTTGCGGTAGCCTGTGGAAACCACGCAACATTCGAGCGCAGGTGTTAAGGTGCCGTCTCCGCTACATGTACTGCACTCGTGCGTAAAACATGTCCGTGAATACGAACTAGCCAGCGGCCCGTGCGCGCTGGCAAAAAAACAAACAGACAAAACAGATGCTACCATGTTTGGCTAATTAGAGCTGCTGATTGGCCACGTTGCACGAGGGACGTGGTTTTTGATTGGATATTATGTCAGTCAGTCTAAACTCTAAATCCTCCTGTTGATTTATGTTCGTCCCACCCCGTGGGACCAAGTTAAAGTTACACCTCATTTAGGGAAAGAAGGCTCTCTCCTTCATGAGATAAGATGCCTTCAACGGAGGGTTTTAAGTTTCTCTTTTGTAGCCTACGGTACTAGAAAACCTTGTGGCTATTGGCTAATGATCAAGAATGAAATGAATGTGAATGAATGAAAAAGGTGGACCCTGTTGTAAACAAGTAATATGCTTCATCAGTGTCGTCCACTGCCTATTTTGTGCCTAGTTGTGCTTTCATGTGAAATGTACTACCCGGGCCATTCTGCAAACTGTTAATAAATACTTAAATCAATCAAGCAATCATGTCTGTTGTCATCCACTTTGACAGTGTAATCATGTCAAAAGCTGCTTCTATTTAGTTCATAGTAGCTTATTCTGTGTTGATTGTTTGCTGTATGGAAAGGTTCCGTTTCAGTTACAACTTGTTATGCATTAAACCCTGTATTTCCCTGGGGGAACAATCCTTGGCCCCTCATTTTCCTCTATAAATCTCTTTTCCAAAAATAGCCATGTGTTGTGACGTGTTGTGAGCTTGTAGATCTGCTATTTTCTCAGAATGTTCGCCCCACAGAATAAGAGATGTATAGGGTCCGATTGGTTAAAGCAGTTCCTAAGATCTGAACATGCAGGTCATAATGTCAACCAGATACCAGCTATACTTTGAAACACATTATAGCAAAACTCACGTTAGTTTGATTTCCCGTTAGGCTATTAAAGTGTAGTAGTGCTACTTTTTGAAGTTGGGGGACGCCCCATAAGACATGTGCACACCGCTCGCCGCGCATACACACTATTAAAACATACAGACGTGTATAGCCTATTTAGAAACAGGGTTTAAAATGCTTAATCGTATCCATAAAGGTAAATGACAAGTCAAAAAACATATTTGGCAAACAACCCATATTGTTTGCCATGTGGACACTTTGAATGAATTCAACTACAGTCCTGGACAGGGCAGCCTAAATTAGGCTACACATTTAGCACAACACACCGGTGCCTATACGAAATGACCGGGTCACCAGTGCTGGAGGCTACACCACCAAGTCACATTATACCTTAGATATTTTACCAGACAAGTACATTTATTAAAGGAAACAGACCCCCCAAATGAAGCTTGGCGGTCTGCCAAAGCAGGGTAATACATTTGCCAGTTGGTGGCTGCCTTGTGCCTTGTGGTCATTTTTTTTACTACCCTGGTTGTTGTCAAATGGTACTCCATGTCAGTGTGCATTAAAGATAGCGCTAATTCGCTAATTCGGACCACATTCTGTTGAGGTTGCAGGTGCAAGGACGTGTGTTTGGTTTGTACCTGAGAGAGCTCTACGAGTCTACGGTATCATGAACCACGTCACAGCCCGGGTCAGAGAGAGCAGCTATCTGGTTTCTCTCTCTCTCTCTCTCTCTCTCTCTCTCTCTCTCTCCCCCTCCCCCCCCCCCCCCCCCCCCTCTCTCTCTCTCTACACTTTTTGAGCGGTGCCAAGAGCTATATACCCTGTGTATGTCCGTTTGTCTGAATACAACCTATTGACCCTGTCTGAGTATGACCTATTGACCCTGTCTTAATACGACCAATTGACCCCTGCAGTTGATGTCTGAGCACGACCCAAAGTATAGTTGCACCGCTCAGTTTGTGTGGGTGCTATTTTTGAGGGGCACTAGTCCTAGCACTAGCCCCTCTCAGTATTTGCCATT
>NC_139707.1:9609864-9639864 GCF_964188405.1 Protomyctophum parallelum
TGCACCTAGAGGAGTTTCGGGGGGGGCTTTGCTTGAGGCACTGAGTGACTATGGTCTGCAGCAGTGGTTCTCTACCCTTTACTCTAGTCTAGTATACAGTGTTTACGCCGGACCTCATACATGTGATTTGACTTGTTTTTACACTCAAAGAGAGTTACATTAACATGCATGATTTTGCAGCAGCATCAGGCAGAGGCAGGGCAACCGTTTCTCCTTTTTATCTGTCTTCTATTGTGTTCTCAGACTGCAGACTGAGTACTGCAGGGAAGGGCTGAGCTCGCCTCATCTCAACTAAAAACACTGCACAGCGCAAAGGGGGTTTCAAATGTTTACGCGTCCTTCGTGTCCTTTTTCCATGTATTAGAGGAAGGTTTTAGATTATAAACATTCATGCATCCTTGCCAAAAAAAAACACTGCACAGCGCAAAGGGGGTTTCAAATGTTTGAGCGCATTAAACGTGTCCTTCTTCCATGTATTAGAGTAAAGGTTTTAGATTATAAACATTCATGCATCCTTGCCAGCCACAGTTTTGTCCAGTGGAATTGGCATGGCGTGTCAATAATCCATGGACTTATTAGGGTTATTGTGACAACCAATAAGCATATTATTTATCTACCCGACACACACCCCTCTCCCTCTGTAATTCCTTGTTCCCGCTGCGCTGTTTGCTATATTCTCTGTTGGGTTTAGAGAAGCTGGAAATCATCTTGTGTTTTTGGTTAGTAAGTACTGTAGATGTTGCTGGTTCAAATCAAAACACACTCGAGTCCTGTCATTTTCATTTCATCTGCAGTCTAAATGCACCCTCTGCGTTTTGGCGAGCGCTGAAACACAATTAAAGCTGTTGACAGGAGCTGGAGTAGCATTTCTGTGTGAGTGAGTGACTGTGTAAAAGTACGTTTCTCCTGGTTTCATGCAGATTTAATCAGAATGAGGATAATTTGTTGTCAGGTCAAAGTTATGACTAGTATAATGATAACAACAGATTTATTACACAGCACAATGAAAGCACTAACAATAGTTTCAAATGATTGTTCCTTCATATTTTAGCTATATATAAGTTCAGTTCTCTATGCCTCGTGCTTAATTCATATTCTATTTTATTTTGATCTCTGTTGGATGATGATGCACAGAAAATAGCAGATCTACAAACTTTACAATTTACAATTTAGGCATTTAGCAGACGCTCTTAATCCAGAGCGATTTACATTAAGCAAGAACAAAAGCATGGGAATACATCACATAAAAGCATTTATCATGAAACATGCGTAAGCTAAGAAAGTAACAGTGGAATATCTATATAATGAAACTATGCATATATACTACTATGCTATACATATGTACTATGGCGTGCTATGACTATATACAATGCAATTATAGTGCTGTCTACATAACATGCTATAAGTCTGTATCTAAGTCTACGGAAGTGCTATCTAAGGGGGTAGGGTAAGTGCTATGGGCCATGATGGAGTCTGAAAAGGTGGGTTTTCAGACTACGGCGGAAGATTGGGAGTGATGCTGCAGTTCTGACTGCAATGGGAAGTGCATTCCACAGTTTTGGGGCCAGAAGGGAGAAGAGTCTGGGACGTGTGGAGCGTTGTCCCGGCGTTTTTAGTGAGGGTACAAACTCACAATGTGTCACGTTATCAGACTGATTCCAAGTGTCTGTGCCCCATCCATCCATCCATCCATCCATCCATCCATCCATCCATCCATCCAGACTTTATTAAACCCTTTGGAATCCAGAGGAGAGAAGGCTGACAGGGAAGGCAGGGAGGAGTGTTAACCTTTCAATAATGTGTTTAAACTGACCCTTTTAATTAGCTCTGCCGTTTATTTGCTTGTTTGTTTACGTTTATTTATCTTTCTCACTCCCTTCTTTCTCTGTCACTTTTTCCTCACCTCACTCACTCACTCACTCTCTCTCTCTGACTCTGTCTCTGTCTCTCTGTCTCATCTAGTCTTGGTTGTGTTTGTTTGCTGACGTCATTGTGTGTTTGTGTTGTTGTGTCAGGCTCTGGAGCCCAGGTGGGAGGCGGCGAGACGGACGACGACTTCTTTTTGGTTTCTCGCCAGCGGGGACTGGGCGGAGAGAGGAGGAAGATGCCCAAACCGGTGAGCTTTTACCAGCCTGGAAGTAGCTTAAAGCAGGGTGGTCTTCAACTTGTTTCAGGCAAAGGAGGACCCTTTAACTGAGAGGGAGATAAAGCAGGGACACTCTCCCCTCCCCCAATATATAATATAACTTTTTTGTGGAAAAAGGCTAGCTTCCATATATCTTGAGAAGAGGCTTTCAAAGCTAGCTCACCATATTGAGCTGATTGTCTCATCAATGGCTGTATGCTGTTGAAGAGATTTGAATGTGACGCTTTCACATGTTTTTCTTTTAGTGACTGTGGTTTGCTGCAGCACACAGATTCATTTGACAGCACTATCATCAAGTGTTGAATACATTGAAATGTTTTGTTTGCAAATTATCTTTGCTAATAATATGTTGGATTCATATTCATATTTCTCACACAAGGTTTTTGGCAGTGAGCATTCTGACCCCGTGCTTTATCGTGATCATTGAGGCAGATTTATGAGATATAGAGAGTGGCCCTATATTTATTGTTAAAAAAAAAAAGAAATTTCAACACATGCACTGTGTATGCACGCACATGGCTTGCCATAGACTTTCACTGTGGGAGCGATCGCGTCAAACTGGACACCTAAGTGCGTTTTGCCACCCTGCCTATCCACCTTGGAGCAACAGTGGGTCAGGACGTACATGTATAGCAGCCATTTGAGAATCTGAAGGTTCCCAGTTCAATCCCTGTTGGTGTCAAAGGGCCGTCGGTGTATGAATGGGTCAGTGTACAGACACATCCAAGTGGCAATAATGAGAGTGCAACTACAGAGCAGCGCCCTGTGGATTAGTCTATAGCGCCATGGATGACGACGCTGTTTAAATGAAATTCACCATGTACAGACAGTATCACCATTTACAGAATCTCTTGGTTCAAGGTTCAAGGGGTTGTGCTTTTGTGTTACGTCTTGTCACTTGTGCACAAGACCTGTACATTGTTCAACTTCCTTCAGGCAGCAGCATATGTTATAATAATAATAACACTGAATGAAACTAATTTTATTTTATTTTAAGGCCGATATTAGGGTTCAAGCAATCTGAGAACCCCATCGGCAAATAACGGGAAAACAGCGACCCAGTCTGTCTTGAGAGACGAGGGTTCAATCGGTTAATTCATAGCCCCCAGGGTTGGGGCTATAGCTCTTCAGCCAGCCAGGGCTGAATACCTGCGTACAATTGATGACGTTTCACAAACAATATGTGGAGCAAACGCATGTCAGCAACGTAGAACCGCACCCATTGTTCACAGGCTCAGAGCATCGGATTAGCTAGGACAGGTACAGTCAGTCCACGGCTCAGAGTTCGCTCAACAATGCCTCCTTTATGTTTGGCAGATTTCAAAAGTACTCCAGGGATCGCAGTTTACTGTGTCATTGTACTTTTGTAGAATAGAATTCTACCATCAAGATTCAATGAATACTGCAATCCACAGGCTGGTGGCCTTGTCTATAGCTGTGGTTGTTGCACACAATGGTGGCTCAAAATGCCCAGGCAAATTCTATGTTTATTGACATTCTGGTGTAGTGTAAATACACACACACACACACACACACACACACACACACACACACACACACACACACACACACACACACACACACACACACACACACACACACAGATACAGAGAGAGAGAGAGAGACATACGGACTCTATAGAGCAATTTAACACTTATTTTAACAAAAACATATAGCCTACTTTTCATGGTGTAGATTGGAGTCTCAGAGATAGAAATCGTATCAGATGGGGGTCCTGGGACCGAATGCATAGAAAACTGTGAAAAAGATTATAGAATCACTGTCCTATGCCCTATAGCAGCTGTAAGGACTGAATGTCTGCCCAATGTCCAGACTAGACAGACAGTATTTTGTACGGAATTGTTTGTTTGCTTGTATTATTGTTTCCACCAGGCCGAAGGCATGGGGAGAGAGTATGTTTTGCACTCCATCCGTGTGTGTGTGTGTGTGTGTGTGTGATTGTGTCCGTCTGTTAACAGCTAATCTCCGGCACCGTTAACCTGGTCGCTGCCAACCAGTATGTCCAGGCTAGACAGACAGCTTGGTGTGTGTGTGTGTGTGTGTGTGTGTGTGCGGAGGATGAAATGAAGGAGAGGGAGAGTAATACACATAGTAAAGACACCACACACAAAGAGGAAGAGAGACACATAGAGAGAGAGATGGACACATGTACATGTTGTTACTCTTTTCTTACCCGTTGGTCAGTCTTTGTTCAACAAAGTCCACACCCACAGCACCAGAGGTAGTTCAACAAACCATTTGCAACCAATCCTGCAAACTTTGGAAGCCAATCTTAGCCAATCTGGATGGAATATGGAAAATCGGACAGATTTTTGTTGATCACATGACTATAGAGATTGGTGGAGGGGACGGAGGGAGCTGGGAGATGGAGACTCAGTGATGGGGGTGAAGAAAGACAAAAAACAGTAAAGGAACACAGAGGAAGGAAAGATCATTTAGAGAAGGAAGAAAAAACAAGAATGAAAACCTCTTTGTGTGTACAATAGCACGCACACAGAGGATGTCCCCCCCCCCAGGACATCCACTCCGGCTGCAATGGCTTCATATTGCCGCTGACATTTGGACAATTATCCCTTTGATCACAGCGAGTGGAGCGAGATAGCATTAGCTCTGTGAGTGTTGTTGCTTTTAAAGTCACTTTGGATTACACGGGTGATGCTAAGTGGGCCCTTCGGGCACAGTCAGTTACACTTGATGAGCATTTTACCTAGCCTGTCTGTGTAGGGTGCATGTGTTTGGTCCGACTAGTCATTGGTCCGAAAAACGACAACCCACCTCTCAAACCCTAACCTAACCATAACCGCAAGCACGGGAGCATGTGGAACCAATGCTCCGTCGGACCATAGTATGCCTCCCGTCTGTGTAAGCAGTCAGCCAGCTAGCCTCCACTAGCCTGTTGCTTATTTATTTCACACAAAAGAAACGGAACAGGGGATTATATGAAGCTGAGCACTGAGCAGTTGTGCAGGTGAGGCAAGTAAACCCACAGGAGCTTTAAAATAGTCTGTGTGTTAGTTAGGGAGCCAATGAGGTCTTCTGTTGACTTGAAAAGGGAATACAGAGGCTAGACTATTAGCCTCAGGCAGGCCATTAGATATGTGAATTTGGTCCAAGACCCTAACCCTCCCCAAGGCCATGTTTTAATGGTGTGGGTGTGTGTGTGTGTGTGTGTGTGTGTGTGTGTGTGTGTGTGTGTGTGTGCGTGTGTTTGTCAGTGTGTGTGTGTGTGTGCGTGTGCGTGCGTGCGTGCGTGCGTGCGCAGTGCGCACATGGTCCCCTGGTATTCGCTGCTGTCTTGTTCTTCAAAGGGGGTCTCTTGTACACAGGGCGATGTCTGTCATGCGGGTAACCAGCGTAGGAATGTGGATGAACAACTAGTGGACGGTCTGATTCATCAAAGGGGATGTTGGACAAGATTATTATTAGTTTAGCCTTGTATTTATATTATATTCATACAATCTTATTGTTGGGAAGGGAGAACATAAGGTGGAATATGAATGGTAGCCTATACGTTATGGCTCTTTGAAAGGTATGACCAATACATAGAGACATGAAGTAGATGAACAACTAATGGATGACCATTTGTTTTACGTAGGCTACATACTGTATAGTTATCAGCATATTGTATATTCTTAATTTCATAATATGTATGTTTGCATGTGGAGCTGGACATGCCTTTTGCACTCGGTTATGCACTCCATGCCGGCAATAACAACAACAAAGGGAGGGAATCTCCCTCCTGTTGAGCAGAGTGAAGAAAAGGGGGATGGGATGGAAAGGCCAAAGAGACCATTCCCCAAACACCAAACTGCCCCTAGGTGTGTGAATCTTATTTGAGAATCCTTTAAAAGAAGTATTGATTCCCCATACATTTTGCTGTGCGTGCATGCGTGCACGTGTTTGTGTGCGACTATGTACAGGTGTGTGTGTGTGTGTGTGCATGAGTGTGTACAGTATGTGGATGTCGGTGTGTGTTTAAACACTTAAGCTCTATCTACTTCGTCGTATGGCAACTAGCGAATATAGCCGTTGTATATGCATCGGGACGAGTTGTGAGCTTGTTGACCACTATTCGCTTTTTGCGTGTGGCCAAAATATGGTTGCCAGGACAGGATAAATGTGGTTAATTGCCTATATGCCACATAGACAATGTATGTGGGGATACTGTCCATTCATACCTGTGTGTGTGTGTGTGTGAGCCTCTGGTGTGACTGTGACATGCGGTGGGCCACGATGCATTATTGATGGATTGTTGCGTTTTGCACATGTCGCCCCCCTCCTGCTGCGTCCCCGGTGGCCATGGGACGCACGCCCGTGCTAAAGGCTTTAAATATTTCAGGGGAGCGTTTTCATTAATATAATGGGAATTATCCAAGTCACTACATCTAATGAGAGGCGGGGTGTGAAGTCCGATAACCAGCATCCTCTCCTCTATCTCCTCTCCTCCACCTCTCTCGCTTTCCCATAATTCTCTCTCTCTCTAATGTTTGTTGATTCTCTCTCTCCCTTTCTGCAGGCTGTTATGTCCTCTCTCCTTTGCTCCCTCTCTGTCTTTGTTCCTCGTTCACCTAAAGATTCCCACGCCGCGGGGCGAGGGGGATAGATTCAACATAAAGCCTAATTATGCTCTCTCAAGGGACGGCGTCCCTGCCTGGACCCAAAATAGCTGATCTACAAGTTCTGCGAGATCGTGTTGCAATGGTCGTTGTGACCTTGTAGATTGGCTGTATTCATTTCCTATTCCCTCCTTGGAGGAATGTGTGTGTTTGAAAATGTACAAGCTGGTGAAGAGTTTAAAGCTGTAATCCGTATACTATAGAACTAGTACTTATGAGCCTCAGGCAGTACTACTTATCGACCAGTAGGCATCCTACCCGACATCATGGAACCACTGCAGATGTACAGTACTAGATATATTGTATTAACATAGGCTACTCTATGGTCAATGATGGACTGCATTTTATATAGCGTCTTTGTGTATTTTACACCCTTTCACACACACACACACACACACACACACGCACACACACACACACATGCACACACACTCACAACCCATATACATAAATATGGTGTTTATTAACGAATATAAATATTTTATTTTATTTATTAAAATAAGATCCAGATTGCAGCTTTTAAGTCAAACTCCCCTCCACCCATAGCGATGTTGTAAATGGAAGGTGAATGATTGAGTGATGAACACCAGTGGGCCGTGGTCAGAGACGAAGAGTTCTTATAATTGCAGGGAAATCTCTTCTTGGTGGTGGTTTCATTGTGAACAAGTGAGCAACAGGGTGAAGTAGGTGTTAGCATTATGTTATGCTTTAGCTATTAAAAATAGCAGATCTACATGCTCGAAGAACGACTGGCATAGAAACATAGCTTTTTCAGAAAACTCTCAGGATGTAGAAGACATTTTTAGAATCTGATCTCAGGTCAAAAATGGATTAAAAGCCACCAGATTAGCATTTGAATGCCCCCCCCCCGCCTCCGGACAGTTAAGAGTCAGGACAAAAGAGGTGTTACAAATTCTTCATGGGGGCTCGAGCCCCGCAGCCCCCATAGAGATGGTTGTGTGTACTTAGATCTGTAGCGGTGTGTCACGCAACCAAGTATATCTCAAGCTTAACAAGACATCACGATGATGGAGTGACTGTGGGGACTGTGAGAGAGGAGGTGGGGGGGAAGACAGGAGAGAGCGTAACGGAGACACCAGGGCTGATTCATTGTGACCGATTCAGAGGACTGACGGGAGCGTAGCGCGACCACAGAGACCGCTACAGGTTAGCGTAGCGTGGTTAGCGCTGGAACATTACTAGGGCAGCGTTTCATAAGCCACGGGTCATCTCTGGAAATGGGTCGCAAGCCTGTTTCTAGTCAATTATTTAATTTATTTTTATTAGCTTTTAATTTGTTTTTATTTCTTCTCTTTTCTGTTTTATTGTACAAAGTGCAGCAGAGAGCGACAGGAAGGACAGGGCAGAGGGGCGAAGGGCATGCAACACCGGGCAGAGACAGTTGCAAACCCATGGAACTAATTGATTATGAATAATAATCGATTTTATTACAATAATTGATTTTCTAAAATAGTGAAAATGCAATACATATCCCAATACATACTTTGTAAAAACCAACAAAAAAGTGTCTTATGACAAAAAAAAGTAATACAGTATTTTCAATTAGTTATTTTCAAAACATTTAGTTCCACTTGTGGCAGGTTCTAAAGATGGCGATGTCAGTCCATCAGTCCATGGAATTCACTATGCACCCTCATGCTCCCTGAAGGATGCGCCCTGACCCTACTTATCTCGGTGACCCCATGACCTTTCCTCTAGTGCCACCGTGAGACCTAAATGTCCACTTGCACACAAGTCATAAAAAAAAGGAATTGAACAGATTAGAAACTTGTCGAGTATATCTTTGCAGCCTGGAGGATGAGCCTTAATGATTTAAATAAACCCATCATCTTTCCTCTAGTGTAGTGCAACCGTCGGGCCACGAAGGTGTTTGTCTGTTGTTGGACAAGGTAAACATGAGGCTTAATCAAGGCATGATAGACACAGAAGTATGGTTTAATAAGCTGGGGTTTGGGGAATGATCCACTTCCTTCTGGTCATGGCCTGAACCTAGGCTGGACCAGTACTGCTACTGAAAGTGTCTTAAGTGAACCTAGGCTGGACCAGTACTGCTACTGAAAGTGTCTTAAGTGAACCTAGGCTGGACCAGTACTGCTACTGAAAGTGTCTTAAGTGTCTTCTGGTCATGGCCTGAACCTAGGCTGGACCAGTACTGCTACTGAAAGTGTCTTAAGTGCAGCAAAGCATAGTTAATTCCACCCCAACGCCCTAAAGTGAGTCACATTGATGCTGTGCAAATTATGTTTACATTCCCGGGTCATGAATACCGTGCTGTGATTGATCCAAAAAAGACAGCGTCCAGGTGAAGTACACAGAACGGATATCCCGGCCTATAGACATTTTACGTCTGTAGTTCTTTTCCAGGCTTTTCTCCTCATGAGATGAGATACTGAGGTTAGCCTGACATCAGCGAACGGAGTAGAGTGAAAGAACAGAACAGAAATGAGGAGAGAGAGAGAGAGAGAGAAGATCACATAATGTCACATCACAGCTGGGACACACAGGGACACATGAGGACACAGAAGAGCGGGGAGAGAGGGAGAGGGAGAGGGAGAGGGAGAGGGAGAGGGAGAGGGAGAGGGAGAGGGAGAGGGAGAGGGAGAGGGAGAGGGAGAGGGAGAGGGAGAGGGAGAGGGAGAGGGAGAGAGGGAGGGAGGGAGGGAGGGAGAGGGAGAGGGAGAGGGAGAGGGAGAGAGAGAGAGAGAGAGAGAGAGAGAGAGAGAGAGAGAGAGAGAGAGAAGAGGAGTGGGGATGGAGAGAGAGGGGGTGAGCTGTAGGTGACGAGGGGTAAAGCTGTGTTGTCTGGCTCTGGTCTTTGCCTCTAAAGCTTCCGTTGCGTTAACCAGCTTAGCCACAAACAGCTGTGCTTTTAATTACGGTTGTCTGAACCACACATGCACCCACGCGCGTGACACAAACACACGTGGACAGTTCATGGACACACACAACCACATGTAGCAGGTGGGCTGTAGCGGGTGCTTTATACTGTACGCCATGCTACTATAAAGCTGTCAGTACTTGTTATGAATAACATCAAGGCAGACAATACTGATAAACAAACGCAGAGCTAAACTGAACCAGGCACACACACACACACACACACACACACACACACACACACACGCGCGCTACATGTTGTTATGGTTGGTGACAGCTCACTGCACGCAGCTTTGGCTACTGCCAGTGTAAAGCTGGCACTGATAATACTTAGTTGCATGCTGGTGTCGCACAACTACACTACAAGCTCACAGCGGGTCGCGCTGCAACACATTGTGAGCTTGTAGATCAGCTATTCGTGGTGACACTGGCGATGCACAACTAAGCAGAAATGAGGCCTAACACAAATAGAGCCACGTTTTGTTGGTGAAGAATTCATGGCACAGGCTATTTTCAAAAGAGAGTGAGTGCCCTGTCCATTTCTCTTTGTGTTTTCCTTCATGCAGACAATCAAAGAGCTGAGACAGGTGGGCGGGTAAAGCGACAGGAGGTAGGATTCAATCTGAGGGTGACACTGGCTATTTCCTGTGAATGCCCCTCAAAATTACCCCACAATTGAGATTCAGGAGAATACCGTCGCTGTTGGGAGAAAGCCTTGTAGCCTTACTGTATGTACAAAATGCTGTGGTTGTTAATCCATTTTGACCTGAGATCAGATTCTAAAAATGTCTTCTACATCCTGACAGTTTTCTGAAAAAGCTATGTTTCTATGTCAGTCGTTCTTCGATTTTTCAAAAATAGCAGACCTACAAGCTCGTAGAGTGGCACGCTATGAGCTTGTAGATCTGCTATTTTTCAATAGCTGAAGCATAACATAGTGCTAACACCAAAAGGGGTTCCCGCCCCGGAATGGGTTAATAACAATACGCACCCAGTACTGTATGATAATGACTTGCATTTGCTCAATAGCTCCTTAGAAATCAGGCAGAAGTGAAAGACCGGCACTTCAATATGTATGAGGTTTCATCTGCAATTAGGTTGACGTCAGTAGTAGAGCTTAACATTACCTACTTGACCAACAAGCTACATTGTGCAAAAATAATGGAACTTAGTGTTACCCAGTACATTATGGTCATTGAATGAGTCACTTTACTTGTCATTTATCAACCCTTCTATGATTTGCCCTTGCCCACAGTTTCAGTCCAATGGCAATAGTTTCGATATTCCACCTTTACGGGTAGAATATCCGTACTACATGATAATGACTTGCATTTGCACAATAGCTCCTTAGAAATCAGGCAGAAGTGAAAGACCGGCACTTCAATATGTATTATGAGGTTTCATCTGCAATTAGGTTGACGTCAGTAGTAGAGCTTAACATTGCCTACTTGACCAACAAGCTACATTGTGCAAAAATAATGGAACTTAGTGTTACCCAGTACATTATGGTCATTGAATGAGTCACTGGGATTGCTTAGTGCGGTTTCTTAGCCTGTTCCTTTGTAGTAGCTGCCATTAGGGTTTTTGGTATTATTTTAAGATGCTTTGTGGTTGTAGTCAATGGATTTGAGGCAGTCAGTGAGGTTTAGCTCGGAATACTTTGTTGGAGGAGTCCATTGCCTTGTTTCCATTACGTGGCCAAACATGGCTCGCAACACCTACTCATTATGCTGTATGTAATATGGGATTTCCCCCCAAACTGAACTGGTTTGATTATTTTCACATCCCGCCGACATTGGAGATGACTGACATGGCTTGCGTTTCAAATAAACCAGTAGTAAATGTGATCCCCTTTGACCCCTTATAACCATCAGTCAGAGTTAAAAGCACACTGCCTGTTCTGTTAAAATGTTATTTTGGCCTAGATGACTAGAAGTTCCCCATGAGAAAAGCAGAGAAGTCCTTTATTTTCTCCTGCCTATAGAGCAGTTTCTTCTTTGAATATAAAATGTGCATGAATTCTGGTCCATCTGTACCCGACCATTTGTCCCTGTATGTAGTTTGTGTAATCTGATGTCTGCTTATAGTGAATAAAGTCCTAGATGCAGTACATAACATGGAGGTACTGTACATTGATGATGAAACTTTATTGACAGCCGTAGCCAGTAGAAGACAAACAACAATTAAAAAACATACAAAACAGTTACAAATAAATACATTGGTTCATAAAACTCTAAAAACTCTCTTGTAAAAAAATAAGAAAATCTATAAGAGGCACTCGTACCAATGTTTCCACATCAGGGAGCGGTATCTAACAGTGCTAAACCTAGGATTAGTCAACACCTTAATCACATTATTAAGTGAGCCATCAAGTCTACTTTTAAAGCTGAACATGAGGTTTCTTAAGAGAGCCTGGAAGGTGGTTAGACCAGAGTCGCAGAAGAGCTGACTAGCACTGCCACCCCTAGGCTTCTAGGTGAATGAATGGAAAACGTGCCAACGCAAATTGAATAACAAAACTTGATGAATATATCATGTCAGTCATCAATAACATATCGATTAGCATTACAGGCAGCAAAACCAAAAGTACAGCTTTTGGTTTAGTATAGCTATAGCTTACCCAGCTGTAGCGGTAAGACTCTGGGTTTACACTAGGCTAAGGCTACTGTATGTGGTTTAACAGTTGCTGATTAGACGCTATCAGTGGGAAGACATCTTGCTGCCTGACTACACACATACACACACACGCACACGCGCACGCACGCACATGCACGCGCGCACACACGAGCACACACACACACACACACACACACTCCGGAACAAGGCTGATGTAATCTCTTTTTGAGTTCATAAATTAGCCCACAAACCGAAACAATCCCTGGTGCAGCAGCCTATATGGGCAGAAACTCATTGAAGTGTTTTGTTTACTCCTTTAGCTGTTGTTTAGTTCACTGATTTATACTGTTTTGTTAAAATAATCCCATCCTATTCTGGGCTTTACTGCGTGTGAAGTCGGGTATTGCATATTCTTCATTATACTCAAACTAGAGTGGTTTATTTTTTAGGTCAAGGACGTTCAGGTTTATTTGTCATATGTATAAATACAATGTATAAAATACGTGCTTAAATTATCAATAAAATGCTCTCAGAAAACGTACCCTAATGCCAGTGTTTATTAATAACCAAAGAGAGGAAGGAGATCATTGAATGACGTCAGAGAACCTTTGTTGGGCTCATTGAAATGCATCTGATTTGACTGTTTTCCACTCTGAAGCCGGACTCGCACTACATCGGGGTGATTTAGGTCAGAAACCTAGCATTTACAGTAGCTCCCACTTCCTCTAATATATATATATAGAGATATTCCACCGTTACGTTCTTAGTTTACTCATGTTTCATGATAACTACTTTTTATGTACAGTATGTGATGCATTGCCATGCTTTTTGTTCTTGCTTATTGTAAATTGCTCTGGATTAAGAGCGTCTGCTAAATGCCTAAATTGTAATGGCAGGCAGAACAAACGATTGTTGGTTTCCTCAATAACTGTTATATTGACTTCTGTTCTATTAACTATTGACTCATGTTTCGTTTATCTACTCTTGTGTCGTTTTACTCTTAGAACATCTAGGAAAACAGAAAACAGAGCACACAGACAACAACAACCCGATGCTAACACAAAATACTCAAAAGTCCCAAACATAAAACTGTTCCATAAATCACACTTAAATGACTCCCAATATATAATCTAACTAAAATTAACTCAAAGACTGAAATCAGTCATCACACAGTGTGGCAATTATAAAGTACAAATCAAGACCAGACCAAGAGTATGTTGTGTGAGTGCCTGGAAGAGAGAGAGACAGAGACAGAGACAGACAGTGTGATACAGACACAGACAGGGAGACACAAACAGAGGACAGACAGACAGACACAGAGACAGACAGAGACACAAACAGAGGAGAGACAGACAGACACAGAGACACAAACAGAGGAGAGACAGACAGACACAGAGACACAAACAGAGGAGAGACAGACAGACACAGAGACACAAACAGAGGAGAGACAGACAGACACAGAGACACAAACAGAGGAGAGACAGACAGACACAGAGACACTAACAGAGGAGAGACAGAAGGTGAGACAGAGACTGACAAAGAGACTGACAGAGTGAGAGAGAGACAGAAACAGAGGACACAGAGAGCCAGAGAGTGAGTATCTCGTCGGTACATGTCTCCTGTATAATTCCAGAGCTGTTAAACTACGCTGCACTTTATGGCTGAAGTGGACATTTCCGGTCAAGACGATTTAACTCACTCTATCTACACCATATAGTGTTAAGGCCTATAACTGGAGCCCACAACGGTCCAGTTGAGTGAAATGAAGGGCCAGGATTTCGCTGTGTACCTTCATGTCTCTGTAATGCCGGGGTGTTAATCCCTCCACACGTGTGACCTCGGGGCATTTTTGAAAATTGCGTTGAATTCTTCCATGAGGTCGTTGTCATGGCAACGCTATCTGGACACCTGGACTGAGACAGACGAGCATGCATCTGTGCATGAATGCATACATGCACCTTCATACACACACATACACTCTACACACACGCAGATACACATTACACTCTCATACACATACACAAAGAGGGAAAATATGCCAGCTGCCACGATGTGAACTCAGCCGTGGCATATTATGTATGTTGCTCTTAAAGCCACCATGCATCTGTGTTCCTGGGGGTCTTTGAGGGGGCTCCTTGGGGGGGGGGGGACCCCATCCTTTTACAGATTCTACAGAGATGTCTCTGGAGATGATAATAATGCAACCCCTCGCATGTGTGCGTCTGTCGTGTGTGTCTGTGTGTGTGTGTGTGTGTGTGTGTGTGTGTGTCCGCCCGCCCTTTACCATGTGCACTTGGTCTACTCTACACTCTACATCTTCTGGGTCAGTTGATGTGTTTGACTGTCCTTTCCACTCGGGTGTTTTGATTGGTGCCTCCCATCATGCAGTCAGACTCATGTATCTTTTGTCATCATCCTTGCCTTTGTCTCCTCCTGCTCACCCCCCCCCCCCCCCATAGTCTGTGTCTGTCTCTTTTGCGGTATTTCTCTCTCTCTCTCTCTCCCCCCTCCTCTGTCTGCCTCCCCATCTCACTCTTCTCCTCTCCTTTGTTTGTCAAAGCACCGGAGGCTACAGCCTATACAGCTCAATATGTTGCTCAGAAGGAACAAAGATTGAGCACCCATGTTCAAGATCGATCCCCCCCCCCCCCCCCCACACACACACACACACACACACAAAAGCACACGTGTGTAGCAGTGTACGTTCAGAGCGTCAGCATGAAGACTGAAAGCCTAATATCTCCCCCTTTTATGTTTGTTTTCGTCAACTAAAACTTAAGACGAAAAATGTTCGTCGACTACCTTTTTTCACTGACGAAAACTAAATGAAAACTATGCTATGATGACTAAAACTAAATATACTGACAACTCCGTCAACAAATAAAAACTAGACTAAAATGTTAGGAAGGGACTAGTGGACAAGAGATCCAGTATAATTCATTTTACACTTGGTTTGCATTGCGTGTAAAATCAGCCAGTACGACAGCATCAAGGCCCGCCAAAATACATTTTAGTCGACTAAATCAACTGTAGATTTAGTCGACTAAAACTAGACTAACACTAAGACATTCCAGGTGACTACAATGTGACTAAAACTAAATGAAAACTATTCAAGAGACTATGACTAAAACTAAAATCCAAATTTGCTGCCAAAAACAACACTGGTTATCAGAATCTTCTTTAAATCTATCCTGAATTTGACAGGGCGCTCGTGGAGTGAGGCTAATAAGGGCCTAAGGCACGGGAAATATGGTCACGCTTTGTTGTGCTTGTGAGGAATTCTGGACTAACTTAACTGCAATCGCCTGACCAATGACTGGTCAATGCCAAAATATATATATGGCATTGCAGTAGTCTCTAGCCTATAGGGAGAAAGGCATGAATTAGAGTTTCAAGTTGCTTGACAGGAAGATAAGCGTTTACCTTGGCAACTAAACATAGCTTAACCAATTCTGACCTGAGATCAGATTCATACGAGGTTTCCGCCGGACACACACTGGTCTGATGAACCCATTCTGACCTGAGATCAGATTCTAAAAATGTCAGTCGCTCTTCGATTTTTCAAAAATAGCAGACCTACAAGCTCGTATCGCGCCACTCGGTGGCGCGATATGAGCTTGTAGATCTGCTATTTTTAAATAGCTAAAGCATAACATGATGCTGACACCAAAATGGGTGCCCGGTCAGAATGGGTTAAAAAGCCGGTCTTGATGACTGAAGCTATTTGTTTATCACATTTAAAGGAGCTCTCGAGGATTACACCAAGGGTTTTTCAGGTCATGTTTCACCACGGTCATGTGTGTGTGTGCCCTAGCCTAGTCACTCCCCTTGATTGATGCTTGCAATCTGACACAAAATGTGTTATTAGTGACTCTGTCTTTCTCTCTCCTCCCGTCTGTCTGTCTGTCTGTCTGTCTGTCTGTCTGTCTGTCTGTCTGTCTGTCTGTCTGTCTGTCTGTCTGTCTGTCTGTCTGTCTGTCTGTCTGTCTGTCTGTCTGTGTCTGTCTGTCTGTCTGTCTGTCTGTCTGTCTGAGTGTCTGTCTGTCTGTCTGTCTGTCTGTCTGTCAAAGTTAATTCAACACCAAGGATGTTACTGGTTATACTGTACAGAGGTTATATGAGGAGTGTGTGTGTGTGTGTGTGTGTGTGTGTGTGTGTGTGTGTGTGTGTGTGTGTGTGTGTGTGTGTGTGTGTGTGTGTGTGTGTGTGTGTGTGTGTGTGTGTGTGTGTGTGTGTGTGTGTGTGTGTGTGTGTGTGTGTGTGTGTGCGTGCGTGCATGCGTGTGCGAGCACGTCACAGTGACTGGCTATGGTTGCATAATGTAGCACAGGACTCCAGCGCAGCAGCTAACGTATTACACATTCAGAGTAATGGGACAGGAAGTGGATGCGTGCATGCACACACACACACACACACACACACACACACACACACACACACGCAGCACGCTTATGGACAACAGACTTGGAATCAATTAATGTACACTTAATTACACTTTGCTGTTGCCCTTTAAACACTTTAACCATTTAACTATAAACAAAATGAAACATAGTCATTACAGTAGGTGCACCAGGTCAAATAGCCACTGGAAATAATTGGAGTGGTTCTCAAACCTTTTAATTTCAACAAGTATGTGAGAATATAAATGTGAAATATGTATAGGAATTGGCCAATTGGAAGTGTGCCAGTGTACCATAGCTCCGCTGTCTACCTTACCGCTGACCATTTGGACATCAATGTCTTGACCTTCCAAGAAGCCGTTTCCATTCATCTCAGTGTAGTACTAGTAATGCATTGCAAATCAACTTGTTGAGACTTTAAACTTGAAACTGAGATACAGTGGGTCGTGTGGGATTTTATTTACAGTTGGTCGTGTGTGGAGGGACAGCACTACAGACTGTGCCCCGAAAAGCTTGTTTTATGAATACAATTGAGACGTCCATGACTTCATCCTGGGCGATGTGAATATTAGCTGTAGAAGCAGATCATTTTATCCACTTAACCCATTCTGAACAGGCACCCATTTTGGTGTCAGCATCATGTTATGCTTTAGCTATTGAAAAAAATAGCAGACCTACAAGACCTACAAGCTCATATCGCGCCACCGAGTGGCGCGATATGAGCTTGTAGGTCTTTATCAGACCAGTGTGTGTCCAGTGGAAACCTCGTATGAATCTGATCTCAGGTCAGAATGGGTTAAACCGTGTGCTTATAGTCAGCCGGAGTCCCCCAAGGCTCTATAACAGGCTGGCTCCATTTTTCGTTTTTGGTCTACACTAAATGATATATTCGCCCGCAGAACAGAGACGCTCTGCTGCATCAGTCTTTCACTGCTACACTGCTTTCTGTTGAGACTGCAGAACCAGATCACTGCCTGTTCAGTTCAAGGAGCATTCACTTTTAGTTAGTGTGTGGGTTTAGCTACCCCCACCCCCCCCCCCATCCCCAACACACACGCACACCACACACACACTGCACTGCTCCTCTCTGCTCTCCTCTCCTCTCTCCCCAGTTTTATAGTACAATAGTTTTATAGTGTGAAGTGAATAATTCAAAATGATGCAGCAAACTATCTCTATCTATACTGTACACTGTGTACAGTATCAGTAACATCCATTCTGTTCAGTCAATAACTCATTCATTCGTAACAGTATTCATTCAATTCTTCATGCACCCATTTAAACATTTACTTTCCTTTATTCATTTTAACCACATGACGTGAACCCTAGGCAGCCCTGTTCTGGGCCTGCAATAATAGGCATTCTGAGAACATTTGCCTAAAAAAGACGATCTACAAAGCTTGTAGATCAGCTATTTGGGGAAAAGGAGGGGCACAAGTAATGTACATTGTACACAGTACCTTGCGAATTAAACAATGGTTGAGAACCACTAGTACTAGTTGGACTTACATATTCTGAAGAAAACCTGGAGACATTATCATGGTGTGCAAAAAATAAAATAAAAAAATTGCCACGGACAAGACCAAGTCTTTGCCACATATACGGACATATTGATGAACCTGGCCCTGGGACAGACCCCTGGGGACCCCGGTCAAAGTATATGGTTTTTTTATGTGGTCTATCCAGCCACTCTCTCCTCTCTCCATTAAAGGAACAGCAGTGTCTATTTGTGGTGGTAAAAGCACTCTGCAGGGTCCTGTAGACACAGATAGCCTGTGGACCCCTAGGGGAGAGAGAGAACAGAGAGAGCACTGATGCACGTTTCCCAGCCTGAGAGCAGAGAAGCAGTATAGGAGAAAAAAACATCTAAATCACAGTCAAAAAGAGAGAGATGACTCATTCTGCTCTCTTTCCGAGGGCGTCATTTGGTCCTTGTGTGGTGATGATCGTTATTGTCTTTTCTCACATGAAGGTCCTGAGGCATCCTCCGTGCTGCAGTTTTTCCTCGTTGGGACATTCTCGTGGTCTCTCGTCGCCTCTCCCGCCCCTCCCGCCCCCCTCAACTATCTTGCTGTCCCCCTCTCGGCCCCCGCGCTTTGTTTATTGTCTCCCCCGCCTCGCCAGTCTTTCTTACAGATCAATTATTTGAACCCTCAGAGTTCAAGTATCACTCAGGGTGTTTCTGTCCAGTTTGACTAGATAACAACAAGTCTGATTGTTAGTTCAGCATTGTTCTGTGGTTGTTATAATTAGCATTTAGCAGATACCATAAGGTCATAAGAAGATCCACTCTCAACTGAGTACTGTAATACAGTGGCTCTGATGTTCCACAAACTGTGCTCTCGACAGTTCCTGACTGTAAATGGTAAATGGTGCATTTATATAGCGCCTTTATCCAAGGCGCTTTACAGAGATTGTGCATTACATTCACCCATTCACACACACATTCATACACCGATGGCAGCGGAAACCATGCAAGGCACCAACTAGCACATCAGGAGCAATTAGGGGTTCAGTGTCTTGCTCAAGGACACTTCGACAGTAACTCTGGGGGAGCCCGGGTTCGAACTGGCAACCTTACGGTTACCATCCAGGCACTCTACCCCTGAGCCACCGCTGCCCACAGGAGGCTGTGAGGAGGAGTGTACCCTGCGTTTGGTTCCGACATCCTACTGTCATGAGTCCGACACCCTGCCCAAAACCCAACCCTAAACCTAACCCCACAGGAAGCCACGGGTTAGTTTTAACCTGTTTTAACACCTGCCGCTCATGTCGGGAGCCATGGGTGAGTTTTAACCCGCAGCACGTGTTAGTTAACTTATAACTGGTATAGTGAATGTCAGGAGCGACGGTGTTGTTCAACTGATGCCTGTCGGACTGTTAGGGCCGATTCATACTCCTATTTTACCGCTGTTTCGGCGCTGTAGTGCCGAAATGATTTCGGCTCGTCAGAAATTTTCAGTAGCACCGAAGAGCCGACTTTAGGACGGTACCCGCCCCCCCGAACCTCAAATGACGTCAAATTGTAGGCTCTACAGCGCCGAACCGACTTTTATTCGGCTCTAAAATAGGAGTATGAATCGGCCCTTAGTATGAGGCCAAGTATATGCTACACTAACCAATGTATGCACAACTCGGACGGCGTTGAGACGGCTCAAGCTAACTTTGCAACGTTCGAACACTGCAGCGCGGTCGCTTTAGCTCGCTCGGCGGTGTCTCTCATGGCTCAAGTTTGCTTGAGACGGCGTGCCTCCATCGCGGTCTAGTAGCGGAGCGCTCCCTAAACCCACTGACGTCACTCACTGCATGGTGAAAGTATTGGGAGGAAAAGACACTTAGTGTCTGAGCTACTTATTTCTGTCTGAGCCCTGAGTTGTTTTTGTTTTTCTTGAAAGGCTTTTAAAGCACATCATCAGTTCCCTCATTGGAAGAGCGGTGGTTTGTCATCAGCACTCAAATCACTGTGAAGTGCAGAGCCACAGTAGATCTGGGCTATAACGAGTAACCTGGTCCTTAAAAAGCACGAGCGTCTGCCGTCTGGTGGTTTGTGGAACACCAGAACCACTTCATGCCGTCTTCATTCTTCGCAGCATTGCACACTCGGTTGAGCAAAGTGTGTCTTTCACTTTTCATGTTTGTTTCTGTTGCCTTAAAATGTCATTCTGAGTGGCATTGAAACATGTCTGTAAAAGTCTTGCATGTAGCTGTTATATCAGCAGGCACCCTGCTCTTGTCTGTGAAAGGCTTACAGTGTACATGACTACAGTCATGTACACTGTAAAATGCATAGTGCTGTCAAAGTTAACTACCATCAACACTGAGGATATTACTGTGGAAAAAGACCTGCATCCTTTTACGGGGACCCCTGCTTTACACATTGGTGATGTGTGTGTTCTGGTGGAACGTATTATGGCCTTGGGATATAACTGTCAACTTATTGTCCTTGTCTGGGCCATGTCCATAAACTTGTGCTCAGGGGTCTGCAATTGGGTGGATTGCAAAAAACAAATGCAAAAAAGCTGGCTAAATACTGTTCTGTCTCAGCTACTATGGGCAGTCTGTAGAAGGCGTTGTTTCATTTATCCCTAGGTGGCTTAAAAAACCCAAAACAAACATCCTGTCTAGTAGTGTCAAGTAATAGTATGGCAACAATGTGCTATGTATATATATATTTTTTTTTTCTTCTTTTCCCTCTGTTTTCTTTTTTTATATATATATATTTTTATCCCACGATTTTGTAACCCATTTTTCACCCCTGTGTCAATCATCTAATGTGATCCTGGGCTCTACACACCCTCCACCAGCCTAGTCCCCATATATGGGGGACAAGGGGAGAGCAACGGACTTCAACTCATGCTTCCTTCATGCCTGAGTGTCCAAGTTGCTCCTTTACACTCTTTTCCCTCTGTGTGTTAAGCATGTGCAGCAGCTATATCTGGTTGGACCATATAATGTATAACCTAATTCTGATCAATGTTTGGGTCTATTGTATTACGCCTCTTGTGCAGATCCAAATAAAATAATTAAAATGTGTGTGAGAACAGTGAGATCATATAATATGTGTGAAGAGTATTTATAGAATGCTGATAGGAAGACGCATGCACGCACGCGCACACACACACACACACACACACACACACACACACACACACACACACACACACTGGAGCTGGCAGGCATGGAGTGTGTGTTCTACCCGTAAGGAAGGAGGCGGCTCGGCTCCAATGGGTCACGCTGGGTTACTTACAGACAAAATATGATTCCGCTCACACTCTTTATTGTGAAATGTTAATGTAACTCAATATACATTATAAATGGAGCCGTCTGTGTTCCTTTCACGTGTTCTTTTCTTGTTCCCTCCGGGGAAAATGGCAGATCTACAAGCTCACATTGTGACGCATTGTGGGCTTGTAGATTGGCTATTTTCAAATGCCAGAGAAATGTAGGGCTGACTCTCTCTCTGACTCTGTCTCTCTCTCTGACTCTGACTCTCTCTCTGACTCTGTCTCTCTCTCTGACTCTGTCTCTCTCTCTGACTCTGTCTCTCTCTCTGACTCTGTCTCTCTCTCTCTGACTCTGACTCTCTCTGACTCTGTCTCTCTCTCTCTGACTCTGTCTCTCTCTCTGACTCGATCTGTCTCTCTGACTCTGTCTCTCTCTCTGACTCTGTCTGACTCTGTCTCTCTCTCTATGACTCTGTCTCTCTCTCTGACTCGATCTGTCTCTCTGACTCTGTCTCTCTCTCTGACTCTGTCTGACTCTGTCTCTCTCTCTATGACTCTGTCTCTCTCTCTGACTCAATCTGTCTCTCTGACTCTGTCTCTCTCTCTGACTCTGTCTCTCTCTCTGACTCTCTCTCTGACTCTGTCTGACTCTGTCTCTCTCTCTATGACTCTGTCTCTCTCTCTGACTCTGTCTCTCTCTGTCTCTCTCTCTGACTCTGTCTCTCTCTGACTCTCTCTGACTCTGTCTCTCTCTCTGACTCTGTCTCTCTCTCTCTCTGACTCTCTCTGACTCTGTCTCTCTCCCTCTCTCTGTCTGACTCTCTCTCTCTGACTGTGTCTCTCTCTCTGACTCTGTCTCTCTCTCTGTCTCTCTCTCTGACTGACTCTCTCTGACTCTGTCTCTCTCTCTGACTCTGTCTCTCTCCCTCTCTCTCCCTCTCTGTCTGTCTGTCTGTCTGTCTGTCTGTCTGTCTGTCTGTCTGTCTGTCTGTCTGTCTGTCTGTCTGTCTGTCTGTCTGTCTGTCTGTCTGTCTGTCTGTCTGTCTGTCTGTCTGTCTGTCTGTCAGTCAACGGGTTCATTCCAGCTGTTCAGTCAGTCGGGGCAGCGCCGCAGAATTGTGTGTGTGTGTGTGTGTGTGTGTGTGTGTGTGTGTGTGTGTGTGTGTGTGTGTGTGTGTGTGTGTGTGAGAGAGAGAGCCAGCTGAGAGAGGCCCGCTAATGAGTGAGAGGCAGATAAGAGAACCGGGCTATGTCACTGTAACGTTACGTACTGTATGCACAGTAGACATCAAACCAGCCTATGGCTGTATCACAAACACTGTCACCCATAAGTGTCCATTTGCTTACAATGTCTATGCACTTTGGCTATACTGTATATGTGGCCAATATATGGCCTCCTCTATATGGCTATAGGCCATGGGGCTATGGAATCAGTATAGTATGCAGTTCAGTCCCATAGCCCGGACGGATGGATTTTTAAATTATTATTACCCGCTGAATGCATTTTTCTCCTCAGTGGGGTGATCAATCAGTCTGAAATTACACAGGCATTATGCAGAGAGTGATTTTCCCCCAAATGTTTGCTAGGCATTAGCCGTGGGCCCTAGTCACCTATGTGTGCCCTGTCTGTGGTGTTGACTCGAATGGAATCAGAGAAACGACTATTTCATTTTAGCATGTCCACTTTATTTTTGATTGTGACTGTGAGAGAGAGAGACAGGAAAGGCAGGAAAAAACGCATGGAAATATCCGATCTGCAAGCTCACAACAGGTTGCGATGTGATGCTTTGTGCTTTCAACCCGACTTGACTACTGTAATGCACTGTATGTTGGTGTTACCCAAGCCTGTCTGTCACGACTACAGTTAGTCCAAAACGCGGCCGCTCGCCTCTTAACAGGGGCACGGAAGTATGACCACATCTCCCCGATCCTTGCCTCCCTATACACTGGCTTCCTGTGCGTTACAGGATCCAGTTTAAGATTTTAACGTTTGCTTTTAAGTCTGTAAATGGGTTGGCATATCGGAAACTTGTAGCTCCCAAAGTATGGACAAGGGCCCTGAGGTCGACTGACCAGTCACTTCTCAAGATCCCTAAATCAAAGCTGGAATCCCGGGGGGGGGGGGGGGGGGGGGGGGGGTAGGTCATTTTCTGTTGTAGCTCCCACACTGTGGAATGAACTTCCACCTCATGTCAGAGCTTCTCAATCCTTGTCTGTGTTTAAATCACGTCTGAAAACTCACTTGTACTCCTTGGCATGTGAACATACTGATTAAGAGTTGCTGCTTCCACTGCATTGTGTCCTTATGTTGCCCTGTTTATGTACTGTTGTTGTTGTTGTTGCTTTTTTCTTGATATTTAAGTATTTCTTTGTGTACAGCACTTTGTTTCAACCTTGTTGTATAAAAATGTGCTTTATAAATAAAGTGGATTGGATTGGATTGAGCCTATAGATCGGCTTTTTTCAGTATCATATGACAGAGTATGAATGAAGCATTAATGCAGTAGCATTAAGAATGAATTGAGGAATTCTTCCACGGTGGTGCGCAGCATGCAACATGAGTGCACAGGGCGAAACAACAAAACAATGATGTTGTTACGGTATGCTGTTTGTTGTAATAATAATAATAATAATAATAATTGACTATGATTTAATACATTCATTAATATTGTTTTATTTGTGTTTCTTCTTGGCAGATCAATGTCCGCGTCACCACCATGGACGCGGAGCTGGAGTTTGCCATTCAGCCCAACACCACCGGCAAACAGCTCTTTGACCAGGTACACACACACACACACACACACACACACACACACACACACACACACCCTCCTGGTCTGGGCTGTACTGGTACTGTTATGTTGAGAGACACACAAAGCAGGCTTTGTCCACACTGGAGAGACAGAGAGTGGAAATAAAAGGTGGGAGTGTAGTGTAGTGTGTGTGTGTGTGTGTGTGTGTGTGTGTGTGTGCGCGCGCGCGCGTGTGTGCGTGCGAACGCGATGTGTGTGTGTGTGTGTGGGTGCGTGCTTGCGCCGCGTTTGTGTGTAGAGAAAGGCCTGCTTTCAGCGCTGCTTCCATAGCGGGATGTGGAGGTTTGTGGGCCTGCAGTGACAACAGAGGAATCATTGTTTATTTTCCTTACTGTTCTTTCATCAATGTTTGCTTTGGCCACAGAGATCTCATCTCGTCTTGGTGAACTAAAGCTCTTTAGGACAGAATGGAATACAATAGTCTCCCCCCCCCCTGTGGTGTTTGTATGGTATCTATAGATACACCAAGTCTCTGTACATGCGTATGTATGTATGTATGTATGTACGTACATCTGCAATCCACGTAACTCGAAAACCGATCGCCCCCATAGACTTCAACACAGGCGTTCCGCACCACCACACAGAGTGCAGTGCCCGGTGTTGAGTCCGTCGGATAGCCGGTTGTCCCGAACCAGCACAAAAGCCACTGCCCAGGTCTGGACAGCGCCCAAAGTAGCCCTGCACATGCGCATGCCCATAATGGGGAAATTCACGTGCTGGATTTAGACACACATGGTCAAATGTTGGAGCGGCTAGAACTGCTCAAAAAATGTTTTTAACCAAAGAGCCTGAGAGAGAGAAGGGGAGAACACCGTTACTGGCTGGTGACGTCATGTTACGTCATAAATAGCAATAAATGGAGCCTGTGCAGAATCAACCGGAAAAACACACCCACCGTAGTGATTCATCTTGTTGTTGTTGCAACTCTATAGCTACAGTGACAATGCTCGACAGCTTTCTCAAGGACCTCGACGAGGACCCCTTCTTCTCGGAGATCAACGAACCCATGCGCCAGATGAGGCGTAGTTTCTCCGAGCTCCTCGGCCGCGAGCCTTTCCTGCCCCGCCTGACGGACGGGAGGGAAAGTGGCCGGGCCGGGGTGCCGGGGCGGTCCGGCTCGGCGTTGGCGCTGCGGGACGAAGACGGGGAACGCGGCGTGGACCTGATGACGGTGGATCCCTTCAGCATGACCTCCGGCTTCATGAGGAGCATGCACAGAGGGGTGGAGGACGACTCCGACGGCCATTCCTTCAGCTCCCACCAGATAATGTCCTACTCCAAGGTGGGCGACGGGCCTCCGAAGGTGCTCCAGGCCTCCTCGCGGACCCGCCGTGCCCCCGGGGGTATCAAGGAGACCCGCCATTCGGTCAGGGACACCGAGGGGGGGCTGGAGAAGATGTCCATCGGTCGCCACATCCAGGACAGGGGACACATCGTGGAGAAGAAAGAGAACAAGAAGACCGGGGAGAAGGAGATCAACCAGGACTTCAGGAATATGGAAGAAAGTGACGCGCCGTCCTTTGAGGAGGAGTGGCAGCGCAAAACTGCCAAGTTTCGGTCGAAAACTAAACCAAAGTCTGTCAAAAACTAGACGGAGGAAATGAAACGAGTGCAATTCAAAGGTGCCAATGTGAAAAGTGCTGACATGACATAGCAGTATATCCTTTTTTATGTGGTGACATTATGGTTTTATTTCTTTACAAAACATTGTGGGGTTCTTTGTTTTTCATGAAATGTTTTATACGGTATTATGACATCAGGAGGCGAGCCATCTCAAATCTCTGTCTGTGTGTCGGCTAATCTCACAAACTACTCGTGCGCGCTCTCGGTAGGCCAAGGAAGTAAATATTGTTTTCACGTATTTTGATCACTTAGTTTTTGCTTTACTTACATCCACATTTTTTTAGAAAGGTCTGCGTTCAGCACTGCTTTCAGAGTGGGATGTGAAGGTTTGTGGGCCTGTAGCAACAGAGGACACCTTTTTTTTAAACAAAGGTCAAAGTCAATGGAAGTCGGCTGTTCCAGAGAGTTTTTATGCAACACCGCTACAAATGGAATAATGTAAAGTGCAGAAAAGGAAAATACGAGATGTTGCAGGTAGAAAACAAAAGCCTCACATGTAGGACCAGAAGCTACAGAAGCATCAGAATCTAAGACAACTGTCAGAGTCATATAATAGTTTGTTACTGTGTGGCGTCGCCTTGGCTGAATTCTTGCCCAAGTTTGTCACAAACTGATCAGTGACATATTCCTTGTGCACGCTGCCAACAGGCCAAACTGGAAAGGTGCAATCATGTGGTTGTGGTTGCTGATGTATGGTGAAAATGTATTGGACCACATGACGTCACAGGGACATGAATGAATGAATGAATGAAATACATATTCTGGCAATTACTATAGTCTGGTGGTTTTCCACCTGTTTTCGGCTGCGTATGTCGTTGACACCCTCGGCCACCCATCGGTGCATCGCTCGGCCAATCAGGATTGGCTGATGATGTAACTACGTGTGTTTATGTAAAACCATATTTAAAAGACGTATGTGGATGATACGTATAGTATATATTATCTATATATGTCAGATGTTTCTATAACTTGATTGGGGTCTGCTTATAGCGCAGTAGTTGACGGTGGAGAGCCAGCTTTTTTTGCATAACCCGCCACGGGAGCCAGCCCGCACCAACCTGCCCCGCAAAACAATATATTAATCAACAACCCGCGGCCCGCAAAAACTAACCAACTACCAACATTTTGAGGAATATCTCATTTTAAACACTAGGACCAACCAGTCTGCCCTGCAGCTCAAATTACTGGTTATCGAAGTAAAATGAGAAGTTTCTTGCTTTTCCGCTATTAATATTAAGTATCGCATCATTCACATGCATAATCGCATTTGCTTGATTGCCTAGAAGTGACTGACTCATAAGTTGCGTGCTCTGCTCGCGCACAAGTAGGCCATGCATGGCTTTGCTCACAAGTTCGCAGCTCTCGACAGAGTGCATTTCTAGTAGAATACATCTTCCAGAGAGCATTTACAGTTTGAGTGCCCAATGTCAGTTGGAACCAGTAAATCGGTGTGCCCAGCTATTTGCAGCTTCAGGTCCCATTTCAAGGTGACGCAAGACTCCATCTTTTTTTAAGAATTTTTTTAGCCTTTTTGCCTTTATTGAAAGAGGGACAGTAGTAAAGCAGGCTGACAGGAAACGGGAGAGAGATGGGGAAGATATAAAATTGCTCCAATAGTACCCCACATTACAAATCTGCCTGTATAATCTGCCTGTCTGCTGATGACTCTGCAAAATGCAGGTTGAGGAGTCTCTCAGTTCGGAACTCACCAAAATCCAAACTTGGCTTACCGACGATGACAAACTCTCACAAACCGTCACAAACACAATCTGTGGTTAGAATTGGAATCATTGATTTAGATTCAGAGTTATTAGCGTCAGTAGATTTAAATGGACACTTTTGATGATGCACCAACCGGAAAGTTGCACAACAGACTCTGCTAGACTGTAGTGTATCACTCGCTGATATCAAACAATTCATTCATTCTTCATGGAGCCCATCAGGATTGTCACCGTGGAGACGGCCTCACAGAAAACCACCTGGACCATGGAGCCCACCCTGTCTATCTCTCTTCTCTCTCAGTTGTCCGACAAAGCTGAACAGAGCAGATCTGAGCTCCTGACATCTGAGCTCCACTGAGCGTTGGACCTCCTGAATCCTCTCTTCTCTCTGCGGGATCACATGCTGAACTTCAGCCACAGTCTCTACTTCATATTCTTCTTTCAACTTGTGGTTCCTGAACTGTTGAACCATCTCAGAGACAATTGTATTAACAGAGAATTCTTCCTTAGTTATATGGAAGGTTCTGTTACAAAGTGGACACTGGCACACATCCTTAGTGTCCCAGTAACGTGTGATACAGGCTTTGCAGTAGTTGTGTCCACATGGAGTGCTGATTGGATCAGTGAACACGTCCAGACAGATGGAACACAGCAGGTGATCGTCGGACAGAAGACCGCTGGCGGAGGCCATCGTTCTACGCCTTCTGAGAATAGAAAGTGTGAAACGCTGAAAATATTGAGACTTATACCTGGGAAGTCAACGAAAAGCTCTGTAAGGTGTGACTCTGAGGGTAAATGTCTTTAGGTGTAAGGTGTGGCTCTGAGGATATGCCTTTGGGTCTGCACGAAAGCTCTTCTGAAGGTCTCTATCTCTCTTAGGACTAACAACTAAAATGTTGTGCCATCGGCTTTTAAACTAAGCTTGGTTGAATCTTTTCGTCATCAAACATGACGTGTGGCTTTTCGTCATCCAACATGACGTGTGGCTGTCTTCTGCTGCAAGGTGTGCCTCAGTTTTGTTTTTAACTGTGTTTTTGTATTAACTGTTTTTAACCTGTACGGCGACCTTGAGTGCCCTGAAAGGTGCCTTATAAATAAAATGTATTATTCTTATTATTAGTCCCTACATTGTTCCCTAAAAGCTATGTCCAGCTTATGGTGTGTGTGTTTAACCCAAATTTGTCCTAACACAAACATGAAATGCCATTATAATGAATGGACAATTTTGAGTGTTTGTATAAACAAACATTGAAGATGAAGGTGAGGACGCAAATTCAGATTGGCCGGAATGTGATGATGATGTAAGATGAATTGATGATAAGAGTGCCCCTCACTTCACGTGAATGTGATTTTTTTATGTTATTATTTTATGATGACCTCAGATGATCTTTCATTTCTTTTGTAACACAACATATTGACTTTGTATGCATTGTGGGCGCTGCTGGTAGGCCAAGGAGGAGGTAACTCTCACTGCATGTGTTTCTTCACAAAGGGTCTAAGTGGGCACGCTCGCTCCACTTTTACATTTCAATTAAAAAACTCTTCTAAACCCACATGACACAGATACAGGAAATCAAGTTGTCTTGTCTTGGTTTCTTTGACATAATGTAGGGCAGCCATATCTTAATGCGTTCTGGTCGATCTACAGTAAGTCTCTTAACCCATTCTGACCTGAGATCAGATTCATACGATCTTGCAAGTATGATTGAACCCTACAAACCCTCCCGCGCACTCAGATCAGCCAACGCAGGGAAACTGGAAGTACCCTCACTAAAAACGCCGGGACAACGCTCCACACGTCCCAAACTCTTCTCCCTTCTGGCTCCAAAACTGTGGAATGCACTTCCCATTGCAGTCAGAACTGCAGCATCACTCCCAATCTTCCGCCGTAGCCTGAAAACCCACCTTTTCAGACTCCATCATGGCCCATAGCACTTACCCTAACCCCTTAGATAGCATTTCTGTTGGCTTAGATAGCATTTGACACAGACTTATAGCATGTTATGTAGACAGCACTATAATTGTATTGTATATAGTCATAGCACGCCATAGTACATATGTAGTATATATAGTAGCATAGTAGTAAATATGTATAGTTTATGTATAGTTTCATTATATAGATATTCCACTGTTACTTTCTTAGCTTACGCATGTTTCATGATAAATGCTTTTATGTGATGTATTCCCATGCTTTTGTTCTTGCTTAAATGTAAGTCGCTCTGGATTAAGAGCGTCTGCTAAATGCCTAAATTGTAAATTGTAATACGAGGTTTCCACTGGACACACACTGGTCTGATTAACCCATTCTGACCTGAGATCAGATTCTAAAAATGTCAGTCGCTCTTCGATTAAAAAAAAAATAGCAGACCTACAAGCTCGTAGCGCGCCACTCGGTGGCGCGCTATGAGCTTGTAGATCTGCT